>NW_027196940.1:27500-73327 GCF_038502225.1 Cherax quadricarinatus | reverse complement strand
CAGCTACACTCATCTTTTACACCAATCAAGCCCATTGTGGCATGCAAAGAGTATGTTATAATTTATTCGGCGTATGTCACACTCCCATATAGGGTGATGGTGGTGATGGTGGTAGAGGGTAGTGTGGTGGTGGTGATGGTGGTAGAGGGTAGTGTGGTGGTGGTGATGGTGGTAGAGGGTAGTGTGGTGATGGTGGTAGAGGGTAGTGTGGTGATGGTGGTAGAGGGTAGTGTGGTGATGGTGGTAGAGGATAGTGTGGTGGTGGTGGTAGAGGGTAGTGTGGTGGTGGTGGTAGAGGGTAGTGTGGTGATGGTGGTAGAGGGTAGTGTGGTGGTGGTGGTAGAGGGTAGTGTGGTGGTGGTGGTAGAGGGTAGTGTGGTGGTGATGGTGGTAGAGGGTAATGGAGTGTTCGCATCGCTATTGGGCCGTGCGGACGTGCTGCGCAGTAGCTCCTGATTGAGTTGGCTTTTGCGCAGTGTTGACGTGTACTTAGCTCTGTGAAGACCTGTTTGCGCGCTCTCTACGAATTGAAGCAAGATGCCCTCCATCGAGCAACTTTACCAACAGCTTAAGGAAGAATTGAGGATGGCGAAGATGGAGATTCGGCGACTGACCGAGGAAAACAAGAAGATTCGTAGTAGTCCTCCTGTTTTGAGTCCTCAGGTCAAGAAGGGAAACTGGTCAGTGGCTGGACAGCAGGGAACGAAGTTGACGATCAAGAAGACGAATGGAAAGGTAGAAACGATGAAGAAGAAAGAGACTGCCGTGGAAACTGTTGTGGAAACATCTAATACATTCTCAGTGCTACCCGACGAATGTGAGTCGACTACTGGGAACATCACGACGAACGACACCAAGGAAGGTAAGAATATTGTTGTTGTTGGGGATAGCCAAGTTAGGTATATGGATAGGGCGTTCTGCTTGAAGGACAGGAGTAGGAGACAGAGAGTTTGCTTTCCTGGGGCTGGGATGGAGGATATTGTTAGCCGTCTGGATGACATCATGAGAGGTAATGGGAGCAATCCTATTATCTGTCTCAGTGCTGGAGGCAACGATGTTGGCAGACGTAGGAGTGAAGACCTGATTAGCAGGTATAGGTCAGCAATAGAAATAATTAGGAGTAAGGGTGGGAACCCTGTCATATGTGGTATTTTGCCAAGGAGAGGAGTTGGAAATGAATGGTTGTCCAGGGCAATTGGTGTCAATTGCTGGCTGGACAAATACTGTAAGGAAAATGCGGTAACATTCATTGACAACTGGGACCTCTTCTATGGCAGAAATGACATGTATGCCAGGGATGGGGTTCACTTATCTAGGTCTGGGGTGGTAGCACTGGCAACTGCAGTGGAGGGAGCAGTTAGGACTTTAAACTAGGAATAGTTAGTGGTATGGGTTTTGGCAGGAAAACAGTGAAGTCCCAGTGTAGTAATATTACGAGTTCTAGGGGAACTAGTAATAAGCAGAACGAGGTAGATATTGAAAAGCCAGGGACTTTGGGTGATAAGGACAGTAATAGGTTTAGTAGAAAAACAGAAATGAGCAGGAAGGGTAAAGAGAAAGGAGAGTCTTTCAATGTTTATTATGCTAATTGCCGTAGTGCTAGGAATAAGATGGACGAGTTGAGATTAGTTGCTAGTGCAGGTAACATTGATGTATTTGCCTTAACTGAGACGTGGTTTAATTCAAAAAGTCGGGACATGCCTGCGGAATGTCATATTCAGGGTTTTAAATTGTTCCAAGTAGATAGAAGTATCGGGAAGGGGGGTGGGGTGGCATTGTATGTCCGAGATCGCTTGAACTGTTGCATAAAAACGGGTATTAAGTCTGAAGTAACACATACAGAGTCTGTTTGGATAGAATTTTCAGAGGGGCATGAAAAACTGATTTTAGGAGTGATATACCGTCCCCCAAACTTAGATAGGGACCAAGGGAGACTACTATGGGAGGAAATTGTTAAGGCCACAAGGCACGATAATGTAGTAATTCTAGGAGACTTTAACTTTAGTCATATTGATTGGAATTTCTTGACTGGGAATTTAGAATCATACGACTTCTTAGAAGTAGTTCAGGATTGTTTTTTGAAGCAGTTTGTGACAGAACCTACAAGGGGAAATAACCTGCTTGACTTAGTTATGGCAAACAATGAATCCCTTGTTAATAATTTAGAAATTTCAGAGGAACTGGGTGCTAGCGACCACAAATCAATTACATTTAGCATTGAATGGAAGTA
This sequence comes from Cherax quadricarinatus, assembly GCF_038502225.1. Lineage (NCBI taxonomy): Eukaryota > Metazoa > Arthropoda > Malacostraca > Decapoda > Parastacidae > Cherax > Cherax quadricarinatus. The sequence continues at coordinate 71,097 of NW_027196940.1, read as the reverse complement.
CGATAGTAGCGATAACTCAGTAACAGTCCCAGATTTTCGCTTAGCAGATTACGATGGGCTTAGAGAACACTTATCATCTGTTGACTGGGGTAACGAAGTGAGCTATCAATATGACAGTTTTCTGAACACTATACATGCTGCTCAAAGAACGTTTATCCCATATAAAGAAATTAGATCAAATAGAAATGACCCAAAATGGATGAATAATAGGCTCAAATATCTACTAGGGCATAAGAAAGGAATTTATAGGCGTATCAAAAGAGGTGAGGGTCATCTTATGAATCAGTATATTGACATTAAGAGGGACATTAAAAAGGGGATAAGAAAAGCTAAAAGGGACTATGAAATTAAAGTTGCTAGGGATTCTAAAACTAACCCAAAAAGTTTTTTCCAGGTCTATAGAACAAAAGTTAGAGATAAGATAGGTCCCCTTAAAAATAACTATGGGCACCTTACTGACAAAGAGAATGAAATGTGCTCGATTTTTAATAATTATTTTCTCTCAGTTTTTACACAGGAAGACACTAACAATATTCCAGTAATTAATTTTTATAGTGGGCTAGAAGAAGATAAATTATGTAACATCACAGTCACTAGTGAAATGGTTGTGAAGCAGATAGACAGACTGAAGCAAAATAAGTCGCCGGGTCCTGATGAGGTTTTTTCAAGGGTTCTTAAGGAATGCAAAATGGAACTCTGTGAACCATTAACTAATATTTTTAATTTATCTCTTCAAACAGGTGTAGTGTCTGATATGTGGAAGATGGCTAATGTAATTCCTATTTTTAAAACAGGGGACAAGTCGTTACCGTCAAATTACCGCCCAATAAGCCTGACCTCAATTGTAGGCAAATTACTAGAGTCAATTATAGCTGAGATTATAAGAAGCCATCTCGATAAGCATAGCTTGATTAATGATACTCAGCATGGATTCACAAGAGGCCGGTCTTGTCTAACTAATTTATTAACTTTCTTCAGTAAAGCTTTTGAGGCTGTTGACCACGATAAAGAATTTGATATTATTTACTTAGATTTTAGTAAGGCTTTTGATAGAGTTCCGCACCATAGACTGTTAAAGAAAGTGGCAGCTCATGGCATTGGGGGAAAAGTGCTCTCGTGGATCGAGTCATGGCTCACTGACAGGAAGCAGAGAGTGTCCATAAATGGGGTTAAATCCGAGTGGGGATCTGTAACAAGTGGCGTTCCACAGGGATCAGTCTTGGGCCCGTTGTTGTTTATAATATATATCAATGATCTTGATGAGGGAATTACTAGTGATATGAGCAAATTCGCCGATGACACAAAGATAGGTAGGATAATTGATTCAAACGTAGATGTTATGGAACTTCAGGAGGATTTAAACAAACTCTATTCTTGGTCAGAAAAGTGGCAGATGCAGTTCAATGTAGATAAATGCAAGGTTCTGAAGCTTGGGAGTGCCCATAACCCTAGTACTTATAAGTTAAATGATGTAGAACTTAGCCATACAGATTGCGAAAAGGACTTGGGGGTTATGGTGAGCAGCAACCTTAAACCAAGACAGCAATGCCTAAGCGTACGTAATAAGGCAAATAGATTACTGGGATTTATATCAAGAAGTGTAAGCAACAGAAGTCCAGAGGTCATACTGCAGCTTTATACATCATTAGTAAGGCCTCACCTAGATTATGCAGCTCAGTTCTGGTCTCCATATTACAGAATGGACATAAATTCGTTAGAAAACATTCAGCGTAGGATGACTAAATTAATACATAGCATTAGAAATCTTCCTTATGAAGAAAGATTGAAGACTCTTAAGTTACATTCACTTGTTAGACGAAGAATGAGGGGAGACCTGATCGAAGTGTATAAGTGGAAGATAGGTATTAATAAAGGGGATATTAATAAGGTCTTGAGGATGTCTCTCCAAGAGAGAACCCGCAGTAATGGATTTAAATTAGATAAGTTTAGATTTAGAAAGGACATAGGAAAGTATTGGTTTGGAAATAGGGTAGTTGATGAGTGGAACAGTCTACCTAGTTGGGTTATTGAGGCTGGGACTTTGGGTAGTTTCAAATTTAGGTTGGATAAGTACATGAGTGGGAGGGGTTGGATTTGAGTGGGACTTTCACATCAGAGCTTATTTCTTGGGTGGCATTGAAAATTGGGTTGGGCAAATGTTTTGTTAGTGGGATGAATTGTAAAGGACCTGCCTAGTATGGGCCAACAGGCCTCCTGCAGTGTTCCTCCTTTCTTATGTTCTTATGTTCTTATATGGTGGTAGAGGGTTGGATGGTGGTGGTAGAGGGTAGTGTGGTGGTGGTGTTGGTGGTAGAGGGTAGTGTGGTGGTGGTGTTGGTGGTAGAGGGTAGTGTGGTGGTGGTGTTGGTGGTAGAGGGCAGTGTGGTGGTGGTGCTGGTGGTAGAGGGTAGTGTGGTGGTAGAGGGTAGTGTGGTGGTGGTGATGGTGGTAGAGGGTAGTGCTGTGGTGGTGGTAGAGGGTAGTGTGGTGATGGTGTTGGTGGTAGAGGGTAGTGTGGTGGTGGTGGTGGTAGAGGGTAGTGTGGTGGTGGTGGTAGAGGGTAGTGTGGTGGTGGTGGTGGTAGAGGGTAGTGTGGTGGTGGTGGTAGAGGGTAGTGTGGTGGTGGTGGTAGAGGGTAGTGCTGTGGTGGTTGTATTGGGTAGTATGGTGGTGGTGTTGGTGGTAGAGGGTAGTGTGGTGGTGTTGATGATGGTAGAGGGTAGGATTGTGGTGGTGATGGTGGTAGAGGGTAGGATGGTGGTGGTGATGGTGATAGAGGGTAGGATGGTGGTGGTGGTGGTAGAGGGTAGTGTGGTGGTGGTGTTGGTGGTAGAGGGTAGTGTGGTGGTGGTGTTGGTGGTAGAGGGCAGTGTGGTGGTGGTGCTGGTGGTAGAGGGTAGTGTGGTGGTGGTGATGGTGGTAGAGGGTAGTGTGGTGGTGGTGTTGGTGGTAGAGGGTAGTGGGGTGGTGGTGATGATAGTGATGGTGGTAGAGGGTAGTGTGATGATGGTGTTGGTGGTAGAGGGTAGTGTGGTGGTGGTGATGGTGGCAGAAGGTAGGGTGGTGGTAGTGATGGTGGTAGTTGAGGACAGGGTGATGGTAGCTGAGGGTAAAGTGATGGTGGTATATGGCATGATGATGGTAGAGAGCAAAGAGATGATGGTAGTGGATTGGTGTTCGTGGTAGTAGGAGGGTGATGTAGTCTACATCAGAATGATGATAGTAGAGGGAGGGTAATGGTGGTAGAGGACAGTACTCTCTTCCACCATGGGCCCTCCCCTACCACAAGCCACCACACTACAACCACCACCCAAGGTGGTGACGGGAGCCAGTCTTAGGAAAGCGAGATCATTGGTATCTTACCTGGGAACGCCAGTGACAGGAGCGTTGCTTCGTCTCCAGGTGATGAGGGGAGACGGTGTTCCCACGTGAAGGCAGTCTAGCAACACGTCAGTGCCCTGTGGCACCCTCACCTCCCCGCCCACGCTGTACACTCCTGCGCCCACTGTGACCGGGAGTCCATGATGAAAAAAGTACAGAAAATATAATTACAAACCCCACCCGTTCCGTGATTTACTCGTAGATTGATGGTGCAGCGCCTACTACTGGCTTCTCTGAAAGTCTTTGTAGACAATATAATTCTCAGGTTCACACTGGGATTCTTTGGAAAAATATAAATTATGCACACAATTCGCGAAATGAGCGACATTATTTTCAAACATTACCTCGGACTTTGGTATGACTCGAAACAGAACACAGCATCAAAATATACAGAATTACACCACTCAGCTAGACCATCACTCAGCCAGGCCATCACTCAGCCAGGCCATCACTCAGCCAGGCCATCACTCAGCCAGGTCATCACTCAGCCAGGCCATCACTCAGCCAGGCCATCACTCAACTAGACCATCACTCAGCTAGACCATCACTCAGCCAGGCCATCACTCAGCCAGGCCATCACTCAGCCAGGCCATCACTCAACTAGACCATCACTCAGCTAGACCATCACTCAGCCAGATCATCACTCAGCCAGATCATCACTCAGCCAGATCATCACTCAGCTTGACCATCACTCATCCAGACCATCACTCAGCCAGATTATCACTCAGCTGGACCATCACTCATCCAGACCATCACTCAGCTAAACCACCACTCAGTCCGACCACGCATCCAGACCATCACTCAGCTAGACCATCACTCAGCTAGACCATCACTCAGCTAGACCATCACTCAGCTAGACCATCACTCAGCTGAACCATCACTCAGCTGGACCATCACTCACCTGGACCATCACTCAGCTGGACCATCACTCAGCTAGACCATAAATCATCCAGACCATCACTCATCCAGACCATCACTCATCCAGACCTTTACTCAGCTGGACCATCACTCATCCAGACCATAAATCATCCAGACCATCACTCATCCAGACCATCACTCATCCAGACCTTTACTCAGCTGGACCATCACTCATCCAGACCATAAATCATCCAGACCATCACTCATCCAGACCATCACTCATCCAGACCTTTACTCACCTGGATCATCACTCAGCTGGACCATCACTCAGCTAGACCATAAATCATCCAGACCATCACTCATCCAGACCATCACTCATCCAGACCTTTACTCAGCTGGACCATCACTCATCCAGACCATCACTCATCCAGACTATCACTCATCCAGACCATCACTCAGCCAGACCCTCACTCAAGCACACCCTCACTCATCCAGACCATCACTCATCCAGACCATCACTCAGCCAGACCCTCACTCAAGCACACCCTCACTCATCCAGACCATCACTCATCCAGACCATCACTCAGCTAAACCATCACTCAGTCCGACCACTCAGCCAGACCATCACTCAGCCAGACCATCACTCAGCTGGACCATCACTCAGCTGGACCATCACTCAGTTGGACCATCACTCAGCTAGACCATCACTCATCCAGACCATCACTCATCCAGACCTTCATTCAGCTGGACCATCACTCATCCAGACCATCACTCATCCAGACCATCACTCAGCTGGACCATCACTCAGCTGGACCATTACTCAACTAGACCATCACAACCACACCCTCACTCATCCAGACTATCACTTATCCAGACCCTTACTCATCCAGACCATCACTTATCCAGATCATCACTCAGCCAGACCCTCACTCAACCACACCCTCACTCATCCAGACCATCACTCAACCACACCTTCACTCATCCAGACCATCACTCATCCAGACCATCACTCAGCTAAACCATCACTCAGTCCGACCACTCATCCAGACCATCACTCAGCCAGACCATCACTCAGCTAGACCATCACTCAGCTAAACCATAACTCAGCTGAACCATCACTCAGCTGGACCATCACTCAGCTGAACCATCACTCAGCTAGACCATCACTCAGCTGGACCATCACTCAGCTAGACCATCACTCAGCTAGACCATCACTCAGCTGGACCATCACTCAGCTAAACCATCACTCAGCTAGACCATCACTCATCCAGACCATCACTCATCCAGACCTTCACTCAGCTGGACCATCACTCATCCAGACCATCACTCATCCAGACCATCACTCATCCAGACCACTCAGCTGGACCATCATTCAACCAGACCATTACTCAACTAGACCATCACTCAACCACACCCTTACCCATCCAGACTATCACACATCCAGACCCTTACTCATCCAGACCATCACTCATCCAGACCATCACTCAGCCAGACCCTCACTCAACCACACCCTCACTCATCCAGACCATCACTCATCCAGACCATCACTCATCCAGACCATTACTCATCCAGACCATTACTCATCCAGACCATCACTCATCCAGACCATCACTCAGCCAGACCCTCACTCAACCACACCCTCACTCATCCAGACCATCACTCATCCAGACCATCACTCATCCAGACCATCACTCATCCAGACCATCACTCATCCAGACCACTCATCCAGACCATCACTCAGCCAGACCCTCACTCAACCACACCCTCACTCATCCAGACCATCACTCATCCAGACCATCACTCATCCAGACCATCATTCAGCCAGACCGCAACGTAAGTATGGGCCCCCGCAGACACTAGGAGTTGGTTCCTGGAGACCAGACTTATGTTCCATTTCATCCTGCCACTTGTAAGATGAAATCAACATAATAATATATTATTATTTAATACAATATTAAAAAACACACATAATAATATTAAGATAAGTATTCTTTAATAGATTTAGCTAAATTAAAATTGATCATATGATAAGTTATTTAAATTAGATGAGGGAAGTCAATAAAGATTTATTGACTTCATAGTAACCCTTCGAAAATCAATAATAACAATGGCATCTTACAGAATAAATAAGAAGCAGATAATGACATAAGAAAATGACTTACCAGAAGTGGTATCCCCTTTTTAGAGTAAAGAGAAATACCATTGTAATGATCTATTTGTCTGCAACTCACTCCACTTTTACTGCAAAAAGCCATAGTCAAGGCGCTTATTATGTAATGACTTACGTGCGAAGAGTGTTATTCTGGCGGAAAGTTGCTGTATAGCCCTTGTGGCTTAGCGCTTCTTTTTGATTATAATAATCTGGCGGAAAGTAAGTTTGATGTCTAAGGAACGGAGAGAGTTGTCGAGATTAGAAAGACCGGAAATGTAGGGAAGGCAGAGGACAGAAGTGTTTCCAGGAGTAGAGAGTTTGGGAGAGAAGAAACTACTTTTAGCACGTGAGAAGGCAGAGTCTATGAAATGGGAAGGGTAGCCAAGACGGGAAAATGAATTCTGAAGAGTGGAAATTTCTGATTGAAGGAACTGAAGATCACAAACATGGAGAGCACGGAGAAAGAAGGAGATACGAACACTTATCTTGACAGAGGGAGCATGATAAGTAGTGAATGTACATGCCACTGTGCATAGGCTTGCGGTAAACGGAAAAAGCAAAACTAGATTTTTGGAACGTTTGTTCAAACTTAGGAACCCATTCAGGCAGTGTGGAGTCTTGTGGCGTTTAAAGAACTTGAGCTCAGTCGCGGATATTTGGGAAATTTGTAACGGTTTTTCAAACCATTCATCACATCTGTCAGACACTGCAGTATCATGGGATCTTGTTACAAAGAATTCTTCAACACTTGTTCAACCTTTGGACGAAGACCTACTTCGACTAGTGGATGGTACCACTATGACCCCGCCTCCGCCTGCTTCACCTCACCTCACTACAGTATATAAGCCAGCTTTGCTTTGCCTATGCTGTACATTCTACAAGATTGATGGACTGAACACATCGAATCCAGGCTGAGGGACTGATTACCTCACACTCCTCCTCTCCTTACGCCTTCCTCTTTGTATTGGACTGATGAAGCCACTGTGTGGCGAAACGTTTCCTGAATAAAGATTCCCATATGCTGCATAAGCGTTTCAATCTTCAACTTGTCGGTTTTTCAAACCATTCATCACAACTTTTCCTCTATTAGAACACAAAAAGCACAGATTGGCTGGTTTCATTAGTCTCGTGCGGGGATAGTGCATACACACGGATCATTAAGTCTTAGAAAGATTGTAATAAAGTTGGTAGAATTACCGACAATATGTAAAGTAAAAGGACACAAGTGCAACTAATGTGACATTTTATTGTGGCAACGTTTCGCTCTCCAGGAGCTTTATCAAGCTATTACAAACAATACATGGACACAGAGGGTATATATAGGCTCAGAGTGAGGTGCAATACTAGTGGTAGTAGTAGTAGTGACAAAAGTTGTAGTAGTAGTAGTAATACAATATGGTAGAGCAATTAATTCGTACATGAGTAAAAGGATATAAAAGCTATTACTTGGGTAACATAAAAATAGGTTGGACAAATATAGACTGGATAGAGGCAGCCTGTTTCAGTGTTCACTCTCTGTAATGTGCTTTGTGTAGTATAACAGGAGAGACTATGTGAGGGCAGGGTTTACTGTTTTCAGGAGAATTCTTGCTAAGACTTCAGAGGTGGTGAAGCTGCCGTTGTTTTGTTTAATTGTATTCGAAACAGCGATCAGTGCTGATTCGAGGCACTTGCGTCTGCGGAAATTAGTTTCTTTGATCACTAATTGAGCGTCCCTGAATTTCATGAGATGATTGGTGGAATTTCGGTGTTGTACACAGGCTGAAGATTGAGACACTTATGCAGCATATGGGAATCTTTATTCAGAAAACGTTTCGCCACACAGTGGCTTCATTAGTCCAATACAAAGAGGAAGGCGTATATAAGCCACGTCTACGGCCCTATGCTGTACATTCTACAAGATTGATGGACTGAACACATCGACTCCAGGCTGAGGGACTGATTACCTCATACTCCTCCTCTCCTTACGCCTTCCTCTTTGTATTGGACTGATGAAGCCACTGTGTGGCGAAACGTTTTCTGAATAAAGATTCCCATATGCTGCATAAGTGTCTCAATCTTCAACTTGTCGGTTTTTCAAACCATTCATCACAACTGTCAGACACTGCAGCATCATGGGATCTTCTTACAAAGAATTCTTCAACGCTTGTTCAACCTTTGGACAAAGACCTACTTCGACTAGTGGATGGTACGACTATGATCCCGCCTCCGCCTGCTTCAAGTCACCTCACTACAGTATATAAACCACGTCTACGGCCCTATGCTGTACATTCTACAAGATTGATGGACTAAACACATCGACTCCAGGCTGAGGGACTGATTACCTCATACTCCTCCTCTCCTTACGCCTTCCTCTTTGTATTGGACTGATGAAGCCACTGTGTGGCGAAACGTTTTCTGAATAAAGATTCCCATATGCTGCATAAGTGTCTCAATCTTCAACTTGTCGGTTTTTCAAACCATTCATCACACTTGTACACAGGCGTTGTTCAGGTTATCGTTCCTACATGCGTAAATGTGTTCATTGAGGCGGGTGTCGAGGTTTCTTACTGTTTCACCTACGTAAATCTTGTCACAGCCTCCACAGGGTATGGTGTAAACTCCTGCGTCGACTGGTTCGTGGTGCTTTGATTTTGTCCTGGTTAGATCCTTTATTAAAATGCTAGAAGCGATGGCGACTCTGGTGTTAGCTTGTGAAAGTACTTTAGAAACTTTCAGTGCAACCTGGCTGTTGGGAAGAATAACTTTGTTGGGAGTGGTGTTGGTGCTTGGAGAATTAATGATCTGAAGAGCTCTTTTCTTGCAGTCTTTGATGAAAAAGGAAGGAAAATGTAACTCAGTGAAGGTTTGGTGAATGTATGTACATTCCTCGTCAAGAAACTCAGGACTACAAATTCGGTATGCTCTTAGGAAAAACCCGATGATGATGCCTCTTTTAGTCTTGGTATCTTGACTGGAATAGAAGTGGGTGAGATAATTTTTATTGGTAGGTTTCCGATAGACTACTTGTGTCCTTTTACTTTACTTAGAAAGATTATTCTAGCAATGTGTATGAAGATGTTGTGTAGTTATATGTAGGAGTTGTGTCTTATCACAACACATACACTTGTTGTGGTGGTTGTGTTAATGCCCCTCGCACACCTGCTGGCTTGATATTCAAGTTCTGTGTATCGAACATAGGCTGTTAATGCTTGCGAGTGACGGTGTGGCCTTAGAGATGAACCTGCAAGCGACGGTTTGACCCTGGTGATGTACCTGTGACGGTGTGGCAATGGTGACGTACCTGTGTGTGACGAGGTGTCCCTGCTGATGTACCTGTGAGTGATGGTGTGGCCTTGTGACGTACCTGTGAGTGACGGTGTGGCAGAGACCACAGCTGAGTGCGGCCCCTCACCCACTCTGGTAGCAGCAGACACCCACATCTCGTAGCGGTGACCTGTCTTGAGCTCCGTCACCTCCAGCCACCTTGTCTGTTGGTACAGTCGCACCAACCACTCTGTTAGTACAGTCACACCAACCACTGACTGTTAGTACACAGTCACACCAATCACTGGTTGTTAGTACACAGTCACACCAACCACTGACTGTTAGTACACAGTCACACCAACCACTGACTGTTAGTACACAGTCACACCAACCACTGACTGTCAGTACACAGTCACACCAACCACTGACTGTCAGTACACAGTCATACCAACCACTGCCTGTCAGTATACAGTCACACCAACCACTGACTGTTAGTACACAGTCACATCAGCCACTGTCAGTACACAGTCACACCGACTACTGACTGTCAGTATACAGTCAAACCAACCACTGACTGTTAGTACACAGTCATACCAACCACTGACTGTTAGTACACAGTCACACCAACCACTGACTGTCAGTACACAGTCAACCCAACCACTGACTGTTAGCACACAAAGTCACACCAACCACTGTCAGTACATAGTCACATCAACCACTGACTGTCATTACACAGTCAAACCAACCACTGACTGTCAATACACAGTCACACCAACCACTGACTGTCAGTGCACAGTCACACCAACCATTGACTGTTAGTACACAGTCACACCAACCACTGACTGTTAGTACAGTCACACCAACCACTGACTGTTAGTACACAGTCACACCAACCACTGACTGTTAGTACACAGTCACACCAACCACTGACTGTTAGTACACAGTCACACCAACCACTGACTGTCAGTATACAGTCAAACCAACCACTGACTGTTAGTACACAGTCATACCAACCACTGACTGTTAGTACACAGTCACACCAACCACTGTCAGTACAGTCACACCAACCACTGACTGTCAGTACACAGTCAAACCAACCACTGACTGTTAGTACACAGAGTCACACCAACCACTGTCAGTACACAGTCACATCAACCACTGACTGTCATTACACAGTCACACCAACCACTGACTGTCATTACACAGTCACACCAACCACTGACTGTCAATACACAGTCACACCAACCACTGACTGTCAATACACAGTCACACCAACCAATGACTGTCAATACACAGTCACACCAACCATTGACTGTTAGTACACAGCCACACCAACCACTGACTGTTAGTACAGTCACACCAACCACTGACTGTTAGTACACAGTCACACCAACCACTGACTGTTAGTACACAGTCACACCAACCACTGACTGTCAGTATACAGTCAAACCAACCACTGACTGTTAGTACACAGTCATACCAACCACTGTCAGTACACAGTCACACCAACCACTGACTGTCAGTACACAGTCAAACCAACCACTGACTGTTAGTACACAGAGTCACACCAACCACTGTCAGTACACAGTCACATCAACCACTGACTGTCATTACACAGTCACACCAACCACTGACTGTCATTACACAGTCACACCAACCACTGACTGTCAATACACAGTCACACCAACCACTGACTGTCAATACACAGTCACACCAACCACTGACTGTCAATACACAGTCACACCAACCATTGACTGTTAGTACACAGCCACACCAACCACTGTCTGTTAGTACACAGTCACACCAACCACTGACTGTTAGTACACAGTCACACCAACCACTGACTGTTAGTACACAGCCACACCAACCACTGTCTGTTAGTACACAGTCACACCAACCACTGACTGTTAGTACACAGTCACACCAACCACTGTTAGTACACAGCCACACCAACCACTGACTGTTAGTACACAGTCACACCAACCACTGACTGTTAGTACACAGTCACACCAACCACTGACTGTTAGTACACAGTCACACCAACCACTGACTGTTAGTACACAGTCACACCAACCACTGTTAGTACACAGCCACACCAACCACTGACTGTTAGTACACAGTCACACCAACCACTGTTAGTACACAGCCACACCAACCACTGACTGTTAGTACACAGTCACACCAACCACTGTTAGTACACAGTCACACCAACCACTGACTGTTAGTACACAGTCACACCAACCACTGACTGTTAGTACACAGTCACACCAACCACTGACTGTCAGTACACAGTCACACCAACCACTGACTGTCAGTACACAGTCACACCAACCACTGACTGTCAGTACACAGTCACACCAACCACTGACTGTTAGTACACAGTCACACCAACCACTGACTGTTAGTACACAGTCACACCAACCACTGACTGTTAGTACACAGCCACACCAACCACTGACTGTTAGTACACAGTCACACCAACCACTGACTGTTAGTACACAGTCACACCAACCACTGACTGTTAGTACACAGTCACACCAACCACTGACTGTTAGTACACAGTCACACCAACCACTGACTGTTAGTACACAGCCACACCAACCACTGACTGTTAGTACACAGTCACACCAACCACTGATTGTTTCTTAAACCTAATTGCTGTTGTTATTCTTTATTTGTGGTGAGAGAGAGACCTATCCGGGGTGAAAGACACCTACCTGGGGTGAGACAGACCTACCTGGGGGTGAGAGACACGTACCTGGGGGTTAGAGACACCTACCTGGGGGTTAGAGACACCTACCTGGGGGTTAGAGACACCTACCTGGGGGTTAGAAACACCTACCTGGGGGTTAGAAACACCTACCTGGGGGTTAGAGACACCTACCTGGGGGTTAGAGACACCTACCTGGGGGTTAAAGACACCTACCTAAGAGTGAGAGTCACCTACCTGGGGGTGAGAGTTACCTACCTGGGGGTGAGAGATACATACCTGGGGGTGAGAGACACCTACCTGTGAGTCACCTACCTCTGGGGTTAGAGACACCTACCTGGGATGAGACACACCTACCTGGGGTGGCAATATTCTCCTGGTAGCGTGGCGGTCAGGTGGTGCCCTGACATACAGAACATACTTAGTAATGGTGCCATGAGAGCGCTGCGGGGGTGCCCAGGCTACCATCACACTCTCTCCTCCACCCACCACCACTTTGATACCTGCTGGCGCTTGTGGCACTGTTGCAGGGACGAGAAGAAGTGCCACAGGTTAGTGTGGGCGTGATGGTATTATCCTCAGAGCACAAGGTAGCTAACGTTGTCACAGGCTTACAACACTGAGCTAAATTACCATCATAACGACAGACACAGTTGAGTTACTTAGCTGTTTAAGCAACTCAACTGTGTCTGTTGTTTAAATAATATGAAATTACAAAGACCCCCAGTCGAAACAAGTTACTTTTTTGGTTCTTTTAGGTTAACCGAGGTAATTCACACATATGTAACTATGTATGATAATTTACGTAGCAGTATTTATGTGTAGCTCTACCTAAATAGAGACCGATCATACACACTACAAGGAGGCGCTTCGAGGCTAGTGGAGACCTCTCTAAGAATTTAGATTAAGCCTCTCCTTTCAAGGGACAAGTATCATTTTCCCAGGAGCAGTGTAACCCATAAGGGTTTACTTCCTCTACATTCCAAAAAAAAAAAAAAATATTTACTGTATCAAGGGATGATCATGTTGCAAGTGTCAATTGTGCGTGGTTGCAACAATACATGCTGTTGTTGCTACAGTACTGTGGCTGCAACTATATTGTGACTGCCCCATTACTGTAGTTGCTACAGTACTGTAGCTGTTGCAGTGCTGTAGCTGATACAATACTGTGGCTGTTACAATACTACAGCTGGTAAAATACTGTGGCTGGTACAATATTGTGGCTGGTACAATATTGTGGCTGGTACAATATTGTGGCTGATACACTACTACGGCTGCTACACTACAGTGTCTATTACAATACTCTGGCTGCTGCAGTACTGTGGCTTCTACAATATTTTTGCTGTTACAATATAAGAACATAAAGAAGAAACACTGTAGCAGGAACACCACTCTTGACGCGTCCACACTCTGATTTCTCGCCATTGATGCAAACTCTTCGCTGCCTGTCAACCACGCCTCTACCTAGGAAAAAAATCTCCTATTCCGTGTGCCTTAATTTTCCTCATTAACCTCTGATGTGGAACTCTATCAAAAGCGATAATACTGTAGCCGCTACAGTACTGTGGCGCAACAATACTGAGGCTGCTACAATACTGTAGTAGCTACAATACTGTGGCTTCAGCAGTACTGAAGCTGCTACAGTACTGTTGCTGTTATAATACTAAGGATTTTATAATTCTGTGGTTGCTAAGGTACAGAGAACGCAAAAATTCTGTGGCTGCCATCATACAGTAGCTGCAACAAAACAGTGACTGTATCAGTACAGTAGTAACAAGAAAACAATAGAAGCTACTACACAATGGCTGCAACAATACAGTGAACGTAACCAAAAAATTCGTTGTAACAATACTGTGAATGCTACAGTAATGTAACGTAATATAAAATGGAGGCTACGATACTGTGGCTGCAACAACACTGAGATTGCAACATTTGTATTACTGCTACAATACCAGGGCAGGCTGCTACAGTGCAATACCTGTTACAATACTGAAGTTGTTATAATTCTGGGGGAACTACGATACAGCAGTTGTTGTAAAACAGCAGAGCTGAAAAATAATGTGACTGCAACAATACTGTAGCTGCCAAAATACAACAGCTGTTATAATACTGTTCCTTCTACAGTGGTAGCTACAGAACCTAGGCTGATACAGTACTTTAGAATTTCAATACAGTGACTGCCAACACACTGTTGCTCCGAAAATAGTGTCCGATATCGTTATATGGCTCCTGTAATACTTTGGGTGCTACAATACTTTGGGTGCTACAAGAGAATTTCTTCTACAATATTGTAGCTGCTCCAATATTGTATTCGCTTCAATAACGTGTGTGTGCTACAGTATTATAGCTATCACAATAGAATTTCTGCTGCAATACTGTGGCTGCTACAAACCTGTGGTTGGTACTGTACTGTAGATGCAACTTTAATGTGGTTGCTACAGTAGAGTGGCTGCTACAGTACTGTGGGTGCTACAGTACTGTGGGTGCTACAGTACTGTGGGTGCTACAGTACTGTGGGTGCTACAGTACTGTGGGTGCTACAGTACTGTGGGTGCTACAGTACTGTGGGTGCTACAGTACTGTGGGTGCTACAGTACTGTGGCTGTTATAACACTGTGGATGCTACAGTATTGTGGCTGCTACAATACTGTGGCTGCTACAATACTGTGGCTGCTACAATACTGTGGCTGCTACAATACTGTGGCTGCTACAATAATGTGGCTGCTACAATAATGTGGCTGCTACAGTACTGTGGCTGTTACAGTACTGTGGCTGTTACAACACTGTGGCTGCTACAGTATTGTGGCTGCTACAGTACTGTGGCTGCTACAGTATTGTGGCTGCTACAATATTGTGGCTGTTATAACACTGTGGATGCTACAGTATTGTGGCTGCCTCTTCAAGGGGGGCTCCTTGGCGTGGTGAAGAGGCTCTTGGTCTGAGGAATTAGACCTATCGGTCTTCTTCCTCAGACCGAACCTAATTACCCCCCAATCTCCCCTCCCCTATCCCATCCTCCCCATCCTCCCCTTTTTCCTTTCCTCCTCCTCCTCCCCACTCCTCCCTTTTGCCCTTCCTCTTTTTGTCCTTTGGGATTTCTCCCACAGGCACGCTAGTTCCTAGGTAGAGGAAAGGACACCGGGGTCGATCCCATTCCGTTGAGGTTTCTTGGCGGTGGCGTAGTTTGCCGTGGAATCTGGATTGCCTAGGGATGTCCCGATCCCTCTCCGGTATCCCGGAGTAGCTTTGGGTGTCTTTTGGGCGACGGGTGTATCTCTGGAAGCCACCTTTCGGATTCCGGGGGTGGTGGCTGAAGGAGGTATGCTTTGTGGCGGATATCCGGCCGCCCTCTCTTTTGTCCACCGAGGTAGCTCGGCAGATGTGAGGTTGCTATCCCAGATTGCTGGTTTACTGGCATGAAGGGTAGGGTATGGCACGGGTTCCATGCTGCATCTGCGCTACTAGCGGTGTCGAGTCCTCTTGGGCGCGGAGGGAGATTTCTGGCCCTTTCATTCCTCCTAGGAACTATCCCTCCCCGGTCCCCCCTTTTTTTTTCTTTTTTTTATTTTTATTTTCTTTTCTTCTTTCTTTTTTTTTCTTAAAAACAAAAAGAAAGAAGTAACCTAACCATGGCAGCCCTAGTCCATGAACCTGGTACCCCCGGGCCCCTTCTTGATACCGCACCCCGTTCTGACCCCGCCTCGTCTTTGGACCACTCTTCAGACATTCCTCATGCCTCTGTACCTATTGCCGGTGCTGTTTCCTCACCTGCTTCAGGTACTGAGGCCTCGACTGACTCCTTCGATTTATCAGACCTTCGCTCTCCTCTGACTATGCTTCCGGCCTCTCCCTCTACGGTGCGGCAATTTTCAAATCGCCGACCCGTTCCACGTCGGACCAACTCTGGTCCCACGCCTAAACGTCAACGACAATTACCTGCTGATGATACTTCTCCACCTTCACCTTCTCGTTCTTCTCAGAAAAGATCGACACGTCCTTCACTACCTTTCCACGCTCAGTTTCAGACTGAACAGTGGACTAAATTCTTCACTTTACGACCAACTTCCTCTACTGCCTATCTTTCTGACCATAGTATTGGCAAGGCACTCCTACGCCATGTTGGTAAAGATATTTCTTTTCATGCTCTTAAGAGCGGTACGCGCATCATTACCGTACAGAATGCTACCCAGGCTCGTGAGCTCTCTCGTCTTTCCCATATAGATACTGTTCCTGTCACCCTTGAAAAACATCATTCCCTCAATTCTTGTAGTGGTACCGTTATTCTGCCCCATACCATAGTTCAACAAAATTTCCAGACATGTGGCACCGACATTCTAGAACAGCTGGAACTCCAAGATCTCCCAATCCTCAAGGTAGACACTTACGTTCTTCCTGCCCGTGGGCGGAGACGATACCCTAGCAATGTGGCTCGTTTAACTTTTGACAGCCGAGAACTCCCATCCTCAGTTTATATAGCAGGACATCGGTTACAAGTTCGAAAGGTGATCCCTACACCACAACAGTGTAGAAATTGCTGGCGATTTGGCCATCCAGCGAAATATTGCAGATCTATCGCCGAATGCCCAGTCTGTGGTGCCGATGACCATTCTAATACGTCTTGCAATCGATCTCCCTCTTGCCTTAACTGTCATGAGGCTCACCCTTCGTACTCTCGCCGTTGTCAGGTCTATTTAAACGAGCGGGAAATCCGTTACCTCAAAGAGACAGAAGGTCTCCCTTATGCCATGGCAGTTTCTCATCTCCGCCTCCAAGGGAGACTCCCACGTGTTTCTTATTCCCGTGTTTCAAAACGTCCCCCCACTTCTGGTATCCCATCTTCTACACCCACCTCTGTGGTTACCTCTCCCATAATCACTCCTGTATCTAATCCTTTTGCTGTCCTCGGCTCAGACGTCCCTATTTCAACGCCTCAGTCTAATCTCGCTTCTTCGAGTTCTCTCTTACAAGCCTCAGTATCGACGAGACCTCGTACGACACCTCTTCCCAATCGTCCCTCTACTTCTCAAAAGTCAAAAAAAGGTCCGGTAACACCTCCTACCCATCTTCCACCTCCTCATTTTACCCTCCCTGTCTCTGTCCCTAGTTCTTCCCCTCTCACTGGCTCAGTTACAAGTGCAGAGTTTCACCCTCCTCCTCGTAATGTACCTTCCTCCCCTGTTCCCTCCCAAGTTTCTTCCTCTTCTGCCACCTCCCAGGTTCCTGTCTCTTCTGTCCCCTGCCACGCTTCTCCAGTTCCCTCCACCCTTTCGCCCCCCCCTACCTTGGTACAGTCCAATACAGTTCCAATCTTTACTCATCCTCCCCCTACCATTCCCAATATTGTCTCCCATACGACATCTCTGAATTCCGAAACACTTGAAGCAATCTCTGAATATATTGCAGAGACCAAACCATCAATGGACACTGATCCACCTTCCGCTCTTTCTCTCTCCTCTGCTCCATCTGCGCAACTCCTTTCTTCACAGCGCACCGTTCCTTCGGTGCTTGAACATTTTCCACTGCCTCCGCATGTGGACTTTTCTAACCCTCCTAGTCCGTAGGAACCCTTACCTGCGGATTTCAAGTATCTTTATCATTGCCAATCATGGCCTTTTTACAGTGGAATATACGTGGCCTCAGGGGTAATCGGGGTGAGCTTCAGATGTTACTCTCCCAGTTTGCCCCTGTTGGTGTTTGCTTACAGGAACCAAAATTACACTCTGCTGTTATTTCTCACATCTCAGGCTATAATTTATTGTATTCTTCAGATCCTTTTCCTGATGGGACCTTTAATGAAAGTGCCCTTCTTCTCCGCACTGATATTCCGTACCATCAGCTATTTGTTCATACTTCGCTGCATTACACAGCAGCCCGTATCCACTTACATAGGTGGTATACGCTCTGTTCTTTATATCTCTCTCCTTCTCGGGCATTATCTATTCCGGATTTTGCCTTCCTTGTTTCGTCATTACCGCCACCGATTCTGTTACTTGGTGATTTTAATGCCCACCATTTCCTCTGGGGAGGGTCTCACTGTGATTCCCGAGGAATTCAGTTAGAGGCTTTTCTTGCCACCCACCCCCTCCATGTTTTAAATACAGGTACTCACACCCATTTTGATCCTCGGACTCATACTCTCTCTTGCATCGATCTCTCAGTTTGCTCTTCCTCCGCCGCATTAGACTTTACTTGGTCTGTTCTCCCGGACTTACATGACAGTGATCATTTCCCAATCATTCTTACTTCCCCTTCATATTCGCCACCTCTTCGCACCCCACGCTGGCAATTTAATCGGGCAAATTGGAACCTTTACTCACACCTGACTGTTTTTAAAGAGGTTCCTTCTTCGTCCTCCATCGATGAGCTTTTACACCTCTTCTCGTCCTCCGTTTTCACCGCAGCTTCTCATTCTATACCCCAAACTTCGGGCAGGCATTCTCAGAAATGCGTGCCTTGGTGGTCTCCTGCTTGTGCTCGTGCAGTACGTTTGAAACGCGCTGCATGGGGCAGGTACCGGTACAATAGAACCACAGAGCGACTCCTTGATTTTAAACAGAAGCGTGCGATCGCTCGCCGTGTCATCCGTGACGCTAAACGCACTTGCTGGCGAGATTATGTCTCCACCATCACCTCTGCTTCCTCTATGAGTGCAGTCTGGAAAAAAGTACGAAAACTGAGTGGTAAATATTCTCCTGACCCGGCTCCTGTTCTGCGGGTTGCCGGTGTTGATATAGCAAACCCACTAGATGTTGCCAATGAAATTGGCAATCATCTGGTCCGTATTTCTCAGGGACTCCATCTATGCCCCTCATTTCTTTCCTCAAAGTCTGCCAGAGAGTTAGCACCCTTGGACTTTTCTTCTCTCAGAGAAGAACAGTATAATGTGCCTTTTACACTTCAAGAACTGGAGGCAACACTCTCAGCTTGTCGATCATCGGCAGCTGGGCCCGACGACATTCATATTCGTATGCTACAACATTTACATCAGTCAGCCCTTGCAGTCCTATTACGCCTTTACAATCTTATTTGGTCACAAGGAGTTCTTCCACAGCTGTGGAAATCCGCCATTGTTCTCCCTTTCCGCAAACCAGGCACTACGGGACATGAAACCTCCCACTATCGTCCCATTGCTCTTACCAGTGCAGTTTGCAAAGTAATGGAACGTCTAGTAAATAGACGTTTAGTGTGGTATTTAGAGACACACAACAGTCTCTCCACTCGTCAATATGGCTTTCGTAAGGGACGTTCTACCATAGACCCCTTACTGCGCTTGGATACGTATGTTCGTAATGCCTTTGCGAATAACCACTCAGTTATTGCCATATTTTTTGACCTTGAGAAGGCATATGACACAACTTGGAGGTATAATATTTTAGCCCAAGCCCACTCCTTAGGCCTTCGAGGCAATCTACCATCCTTCCTTAAGAACTTTTTAACTGACAGGCATTTCCGTGTTCGGGTTAATAATGTGCTCTCCCCGGACTTTATCCAAGCTGAAGGTGTCCCCCAGGGATGTGTTCTGAGCACAACACTTTTTCTCCTTGCTATTAATGATTTGGCCTCTAGTCTTCCATCAAATATTTGGTCATCACTCTATGTTGATGACTTCGCTATTGCCTGTGCAGGCGCTGACTGTCACCTCCTTACAGTTTCTCTCCAGCATGCAGTCGACCGTGTTTCCAATTGGGCCACCACACATGGGTTTAAATTTTCCAGCACTAAAACCCACCAAATCACTTTCACTAGACGCTCTGTCATCTCTGATCATCCTTTGTACCTCTATGGCTCACGTATCCCTGAACGTGATACAGTCAAGTTTCTGGGCCTCCTCTTTGATCGTAGGTTATCCTGGAAACCTCACATTACCTCTCTGAAGGCAACTTGTCACAGCCGGCTGAACCTTCTTAAAACCCTTGCTCATCTTTCGTGGGGAGCTGATCGTCGAACCCTCCTTCACCTACATTCCACCCTTATTTTATCGAAACTTGATTATGGTGACCAGATCTATTCAGCGGCATCTCCTGCTACTCTCTCTAGCCTTAACCCCATTCATCACCAAGGATTACGTTTATGCCTTGGTGCTTTTCGCTCTTCCCCTGTCGAAAGCCTCTATGCAGAAGCGAACGTTCCATCCTTATCCGATCGCCGTGATGCCCATTGCCTGCGCTACTATGTACGCTCTCATGATCTCCGCAATCCTTCCATTTATAGAATGGTCACTGATATTAGTAGACATTCTTTATTTGTTCGCCGCCCCTGCTTACTCCGTCCCTTCTCTCTTCGCCTTCATTCGCTCTTGTCTTCTCTTCAACTACCACCTTTCTATGTACATGTAGCATCTCACTTTTCCCTACCCCCCTGGGAAGTTCCAGCTGTTCGAGTCTGTTCTTTCTCCCTCCCTTGCTCGAAAGCCCAACTGTCTACGGTCGCTTCCCGCTCTCTTTTTCTTGACCACTTTCACTCTCATTCTCATGCCATTGCTGTGTACACAGATGGCTCTAAGTCTTCTGACGGCGTAGGATTCGCAGCAGTGTTTCCGGACAGCGTCGTACAAGGGCATTTACTATCTTCAGCTAGTATTTTTACTGCTGAATTATATGCCATCCTTACAGCACTTATCCGTATTGCATCTATGCCTGTGTCATCATTTGTGGTTGTCTCAGACTCCCTTAGTGCTTTACAGGCTATACAAAAATTTGATACACCTCACCCCTTAGTCCTCCGTATCCAACTTTGGCTACGCCGCATCTTTACTAAGCATAAAGATATTGTTTTTTGTTGGGTCCCTGGTCATGTTGACGTACAGGGCAATGAACAGGCAGACACTGCTGCGCGGTCAGCAGTACATGACCTACCAGTTTCTTATAGAGGTATTCCATGTACGGACTATTTTGCTGTAATATCTTCCCACCTTCACACCCGTTGGCAACAACGTTGGTCTACTATGCTCGGCAACAAACTTCAGTCTATTAAACCGAGTATAGGTTACTGGCCGTCTTCTTATCACCAGTGTCGAGGTTGGGAGACTACTCTCTCCCGTCTTCGCATTGGCCATACTCGTCTTACTCATGGATATCTCATGGAGAGGCGTCTTGCTCCTCTCTGTGAGAATTGCCAAGCTCCATTATCAGTCAGCCACATTCTGTTGGACTGCCCACTTTATCAACGAGCACGCAGAATTTACCTCTGTCGTCGTCTTCGCCCCGCTGC
This sequence comes from Cherax quadricarinatus, assembly GCF_038502225.1. Classification (NCBI taxonomy): domain Eukaryota; kingdom Metazoa; phylum Arthropoda; class Malacostraca; order Decapoda; family Parastacidae; genus Cherax; species Cherax quadricarinatus. Next base: position 49,540 of record NW_027196940.1, on the reverse strand, counting down.
TCTCTCTTTACCTTCCCTTCTCGCTGATGGACCCACCTTTCATCCGGACTCTCTCATTGACTTTTTGACAACGACTGACTTACTTCACAAATTCTGATACTTTCAGCCCTTTCTACTTGTATCTCTTGCTACCCTCTACCCCCGTACTATCCCCTGCCCCGCTGTTTTCTGTAACCTGCTGATCATCCCCCCTCCCTTCTGCCATCCAATTCCCTTGCTTCCTTCCCTACCCTGCAGCGCTGTATAGCCCTTGTGGCTTAGCGCTTCTTTTTGATTATAATAATAATAATAGTGGCTGTGACTGCAACAATACTGTGGCTGCAACAATACTGTGGCTGCAACAGTACTGTGGCTGCAACAATACTGTAACTGCAACAATACTGTGGCTGCAACAGTACTGTGGCTGCAACAATACTGTGGCTGCTACAATACTGTGGCTGCTACAATACTGTGGCTGCTACAATACTGTGGCTGCAACAATACTGTGGCTGCTGTGCTGCTACAATACTGTGGCTGCAACAATACTGTGGCTGCTACAATACTGTGACTGTTACAATACTGTGGCTGCTACAATGCTGTGGCTGCTACAATACTGTGGCTGTTACAACACTGTGGCTGCTACAGTATTGTGACTGTTACAACACTGTGGCTGCTACAATAATGTGGCTGCTACAATACTGTGGCTGCTACAATAATGTGGCTGTTACAACACTGTAGCTTCTACAACACTGTGGCTGCTACAGTATTGTGGCTGCTACAGTACTGTGGCTGTCATAATACTCTGGCTGCTGCAATACTGTGCCTGATACAATACTGTGGCTGCTACAGCACTGTGGCTGCTACAGTACTGTGGCTGCTACAATACTGTGGCTGCTACAATACTGTGGCTGCTACAATACTGTGGCTGCTACAACACTGTGGCAGTTATAATACTGTGGCTGCTACAATACTGTGGCTGCCACAATACTGTGGCTGCTACAATATTGTGGTTGCAACAACACTGTGACTGCAACAATACTGTGGCTGCAACAATACTGTGGTTGCAACAACACTGTGACTGCAACAATACTGTGGTTGCAACAATACTGTGGCTGCAACAACACTGTGGCTGCTACAATACTATGGCTGCTACAATACAGTTGCTGCTACAGTAATGTGCCTGCTACAATACTGTGGCTGCTACAATACAGTTGCTGCTACAGTAGTGTGCCTGCTACAATACTGTGGCTGCTACAATACTGTGGCTGCTACAATATTGTGGCTGCTACAACACTGTGGCTGTTACAACACTGTGGCTGCTACAATACTATGGCTGCTACAATACTGTGGCTGTTACAACACTGTGGCTGCTACAGTATTGTGGCTGCTACAATACTGTGACTGTTGCAATACTGTGGCTGCTACAATACTGTGGCTGCTACAATACTATGGCTGCTACAATACTGTGGCTGCTACAATAATGTGGCTGCTACAATAATGTGGCTGCTACAATACTGTGGCTGCTACAATACTGTGGCTGCTACAATACTGTGGCTTCTACAATACTGTGGCTGCTACAATACTGTGGCTGCTACAATACTGTGGCTGCTACAATACTGTAGCTGTTACAATACTGTGGCTGCTACAATACTGTGGCTGCTACAGTATTGTGGCTGCTACAATAATGTGGCTGCTACAATACTGTGGCTGCTACAATACTGTGGCTGTTACAACACTGTGGCTGCTACAGTATTGTGACTGTTACAATACTGTGGCTGTTACAACACTGTGGCTGCTACAGTATTGTGGCTGCTACAATACTGTGACTGTTACAATATTGTGGCTGCTACAGTATTGTGGCTGCTACAATACTGTGACTGTTACAATACTGTGGCTGCTACAATGCTGTGGCTGCTACAATACTGTGGCTGTTACAACACTGTGGCTGCTACAATATTGTGACTGCAACAATACTGTGGCTGCAACAATACTGTGGCTGCAACAATACTGTGGCTGCAACAATAATGTGGCTGCAACAATACTGTGGCTGCAACAATTCTATGACTGCAACAATACTGTGGCTGCAACAATACTGTGGCTGCAACAGTATTGTGGCTGCAGTACAACACTGTGGCTGCAACAATACTGTGGCTGCAACAATACTGTGGCTGCTACAATACTGTGGCTGCAACAATACTGTAGCTGCAACAATACTGTGGCTGCAACAATACTGTGGCTGCAACAATACTGTGGCTGCAACAATACTCTGGCTGCAACAATACTGTGCCTGCAACAATACTGTGGCTGCTACAATACTGTGGCTGCAACAATACTGTGGCTGCAACAATACTGTGGATGCAACAATACTGTGGCTGCAACAATACTGAGGCTGCAACAATACTGTGGCTGCAACAATACAGTGGCTGCAACAATACGGTGGCTGCCACAATACTGTGGCTGCTAAATAATACTGTGGCAGCAACAATACTGTGGCTGCAACAATATTGTGGCTGCAACAATACTGTGGCTGCAACAATCCTGAGGCTGCAACAATACTATGACTGCAACAATACTGTGGCTGCAACAATACTGTGACTGCAACAATACTGTGGCTGCAACAATACTTGCTGCAACAATAGTGTGCCTGCAACAATACTGTGGCTGCAACAATACTGTGACTGCAACAATACTGTGGCTGCAACAATACTGTGGCTGCAACAACACTGTGACTGCAACAATACTGTGGCTGCAACAATACTGTGGCTGCAACAATACTGTGGCTGCAACAATACTGTGCCTGCAACAATACTGTGGCTGCAACAATACTGTGCTGCAACAGTAGTGTGCTGCAACAATACTGTGGCTGCAACAATACTGTGGCTGCAACAACACTGTGGCTGCAACAATACTGTGGCTGCAACAATACTGTGGCTGCAACAATACTGTGGCTGCAACAGTACTGTGTGCTGCAACAATACTGTGGCTGCAACAATACTGTGGCTGCAACAATACTGTGGCTGCTACAACACTGTGGCTGCTACAGTGCTGTGGCTGTTATAATACTGTGGCTTCTATAATACTCTGGCTGCTACAATACTGTGACTGCTACAATACTGTGACTGCTACAATACTGTGGGTGCTACAATACTGTGGGTGCTACAATACTCTGGCTGCTACAATACTGTGACTGCTACAATACTGTCGCTGCTACAGTACTGTGGCTGCTACAGCACTGTGGCTGCTACAGTACTACGCTGTTACAGTACTGTAGTTGCTCGAGTACTGTGACTTCAGTAATACTGTGGCTGTAACTTTACTGTGGCTGTTACAGTACTGTGGATATCCCAATACTGTAGGTATTATATTCGATGATTTTTAAACAGAGATATTGCTACAAATCGGTGGCTACTACAATACTGCAGCTGATACATTACTGTGGCTACAGCTTCACTGTGGTTGCTACAAGAACAGCTACAATAATACTATGGTTGCTACAATAGTGTAATTGGTAGAATTCTATGAATTCTACAATACTATGGTTGCTAAATCAGAGATTGTTAAATACTATCGCTGTTAAAATAATATAGAGGCTACATTACTATTACTGCTACTTTACTATGGTTGCTAAAATACTGTGGCACCTACAATACTATGGCTGTAACTATACAGTTGATGCAGTAGTGCATTATATGTAACGATATAGTGGCTGCAACATCACTGATAGTGCTACTATACTGAGGCTGTTACAATACATTAGCTTCTACAATAGTGCTCCTGCTACAATACAATGGTCGCTACAGTAATGAGGCAGCTACAGTACAGTGGCAGTTATAATACTGTGGCTGCTACAATACTGTGGCTGCTACAATACTGTGGCTGCTACAATACTGTGGCTGCTACAATAATATGGCTGGTATAGCACTGCAGTTGCTACAATACTATGGAATTAATAATACTTTCACAGCTGCATCATAAATGCTACTACCATACTGTTGCTGCTACAATACAGTATCTACAATAATAATATGGCTGCCACAATACTATTGCTGCTACAATACTGTGGCTACTGTAATATTATGGCTGCTACAGTACTATTGCTGCTACAATACTGTGGCTACTGTAATATTATGGCTGCTACAGTACTATTGCTTCTACAATACTCTGGATTCTACAGTAACCATGGCTACTACAATACTCAGGTTGCTACAGTAGCCATGGCTACTACTATACGGTAGAGTTTCTGCTACAATACTGTGCGTGCTACAGTTTTGTGGGTGCTACAGAACATCGGCTACAACAATTCAGCAGCTGCAGCAATACAGTACCTGCAACATTACTGTTACTGCTACAATAACGTACCTGCTACAATATTGTGGCTGCAGCAATACTGAGGTTGCAATAATACAATATCTACTACAATATTGTTCCTTCTACAGTATATCGGTCGCTACAATACTGAAGCTTCTACAGTATTGTGGCAGCTATTAAACAATTTCTAACGTAATACTGTTGCTGCTACAATTCTGTGAAATCTACAATACTTTCAAAGCTACAATACTATATCTAAAAATATACTGTGGCTACTAAAAAAGTATGTGCTACAATACTGTAGCTGCTAAAATACTATGGCTATTGCAATCCTACAATTGCTACAATACTGAGACTACGTCAATACTGAAGCTGCAAGTCAGACGCAAGTAATTTACTTCTTTCTTAACAATAATGGAAATCACAACGACGGTCTCAGTAACGACTGATAAGAGAGGTCCAGAAGATACAGTACGGGAAGCAGGTATAATATTAAAAAAATTCTGTCGCAAATGCTTTATATAGCTCAAGATCCCTTAATGGCAGGACTGAAACTCGACAGTGTCCTCCATGTAGTAAGTTCTGGGCATTTTGAGTGACTGTAAGAAATCAGTCATACTAAGGAGCAGAGAGCTGTTCAGTGTACATATTGCCAGTGTCTGGACACAATATTTCTACATAGGATCAAATATAATTAAATCTTATTATACAAATGCCATCCTATGCATTCCTTACCCCTCCATCTCTCCCTGGCGTCTACTTACCATCCTCCTCCGTAGCACAGTTAATGGGTTGAGAGGCGACCCCCACGCCAGCACTGGTGGAGGCAGCCACTGTAACAGAGTAGTTGGTGTATCTCTCCAGGTCTCCTACAGTGGCACTCTGACCGGTCACAATACGTGATTCCCCCGCCGGCAAACCTGGAGGAGTAAAGTGATAACTGTGGTAACATGACTAAATACGATGTTGGTGAAGAGGTTACAGTGTCATTATCATTTTAGTTGTATTCGGCTGAGGAGTTGATTTCATCTGGCTGTGTGACGAGATAACTCACGATACGATTGCTAACAAATCAGGGAATAGGTGTGGATAGAACCCATGGCAGGTGAGTAATAACACTCACAGGTAAGTGCGCTAAACACATTGACCTATGAGTCTTCTCACACACCCATTCCGTGTGAGTCAGAAGAGTTCGTGTACTGCAGTTAGTTGCCTGAGCGCAATGGCCACAAATACATTATCTTAGGACATATTTATTCAAAAGTTTCGGTGTTTAGAGTGACTATTTTAACTAGCTGAATTGATAAAGTTCCCAAGACAAAAACTATTTCATTAGAGGCGTTTTAGTTGAATGAATTCGTGTCCATTTCCTTCAGGTCATCGACAATCATTTGTCTTCTCACTTGCCAGTACCTCTTGCAAGATGCAGCCTCCAACAATCCTGGTAATCACTGGGTCAACTTCATCGTCTTCGTCAAAATGGAGCTACTCTTCCATTCTTCAGAAATAGCCTAATTATCTAATTCCTCAGCTGCTGGACGATTCTTGGGCGTTTAGCGCTTCCCTAGGTGCTATGTGATCCCGTAATGCTTTCGCGGATGTACTGTGTGACCCCCAGCTGCTTCCCCAGGTGCTATGTGACCTCTACTGCTTCCACAAGTGTTGTGTGACCCTTTACTGCTTCCCCAGGTGCTACGTGACCCCCTACTGCTTCCCCAGGTGTTATGTGAACCCCCTACTGCTTCCCAAGGTGCTGTGTGACATATACTGCTTCCCCAAGTGCTGTGTGATGTCTAATGCTTCCCCAGGTGCTGTGTATCTCCTACTGCTTCTCCACGTGCTATGTGACGATTAAAGCTTCCCATGTGCTAACTGACCACGTACTTCTTCCCAAGGTGATGTGGGACACCTACTGCTTCCCCAGATGCAGTGTGACACCTACCGCTTCCCCAGGTGCTTTGTGACACCTACTACTTCCATACGTGCTGTGTGACTCCTACTGCTTCCCCAAGAGCTGTGTCACCTACTGCTTCCCAAGGTGCTATGTGATCCCCCTACTACTTCCCCAGGTGCTGTGTGACATCTACTGCTTCCCCAGGTGTTGTGTGACCTCCCATGTCTTCCCCAGGTGCTTTGTGAAGCCCCCTACCTCTTCACCAAGTGCTGTGACGACTTGTTGCTTCCCAGGTGATATGTTACTCCATCTTCCCCAGGTGCTGTGCGAATCCTTACTTCTTCCCCAGGTGCTGTGTGACACCACCTAGTGCTTCCCAAGGTGCTGTGTGACACCTACTGCTTACCTAGGTGCTGTGTGATGCGTAATGCTTCTCCAGGTGCTGTGGCCCCTTACTGCTTCCCCAGGTGCTGTGTGACTTCTTAGTGTTTCGCTGTGTGTCACCTACTACCTCCCAATGCGCTGTGTGACACCTACTCCTTCTCCAGGAACTGTGTGATACCTACTGCTTCCCCAGGTGGTGTGTGACGCCTCCTGTTTTCACATGTGCTGTGACCCATTACTGCTCTCTCATGTGTTGTGTGGCCCCCTACTGCTTCCCCAGATGCTGTGTGACACCTAGTGATTCTCAAGGTGCTGTGTGACACCTGCTACTTCCCCAGATGCTGTGTGACACCTACTGCTTCTCAAGGTGCTGTGTGACACCTACTGCTTCCCCAGATGCTGTGTGACACCTACTGATTCTCAAGGTGCTGTGTGACACCTACTGATTCTCAAGGTGCTGTGTGAGACCTGCTAGTTCCCCAGATGCTGTGTGACACCTACTGCTTCCCCAGACGCTGTGTGACACCTACTGCTTCCCCAGATGCGGTGTGACACCTACTGATTCTCAAGGTGCTGTGTGACACCTACTGATTCTCAAGGTGCTGTGAGACACCTACTTTCCCAGATGCTGTGTGACACCTACTGCTTCCCCAGACGCTGTGTGACACCTACTGCTTCCCCAGACGCTGTGTGACACCTACTGCTTACCCAGGTACTGTCTGACACCTACTGCATCCCCAGGTGCTGTGTGACACCTACTGCTTCCCCAGGTGGTGTTTGACGCCTACTGTTTCCACAGGTGCTGTGACCCCTTACTGATCTCTCATGTGCTGTGTGGACCCCTACTGCTTCCCCCCTATGCTGTGAGACACGTACTGCTTCCCCAGGTGATGTGTGTCACCTACTGCTTCCCCAGGTACCGTGACACCTACTACTTCCCCAGGTGCTGTGAAACACCTACTGCTTCCCCAGATGCTGTGTGACACCTACAGCTTCCCCAGGTGCTGTGAGACACCTACTGCTTCCCCATGTGCTGTGTGACACCTACTGCTTCCCCAGGTGCTGTGAAACACCTACTGCTTCCCCAAGTGCTGTGTGACACCTACTGCTTCCCCAGGTGCTGTGTGACACCTACTGCTTCCCCAGGTGCTCTGAGACACCTACTGCTTCCCCAGGTGATGTGTGTCACCTACTGCTTCCCCAGGTTCTGACACCTACTGCTTCCCCAGGTGCTGTGAGACAAGTATTGCTTCCCCAAGTGCTCTGTGTTTCCTACTGTTTCCTTAGGTGATGTGTATCACCTACTGCTTCCCCAGGTGCTGTGTGACACCTACTGCTTCCCCAGGTGCTCTGAGACACCTACTGCTTCCCCAGGTGATGTGTGTCACCTACTGCTTCCCCAGGTACTGACACCTACTGCTTCCCCAGGTGCTGTGAGACAAGTATTGCTTCCCCAAGTGCTCTGTGTTTAATACTGTTTCCTTAGGTGATGTGTATCACCTACTGCTTCCCCAGGTGCTGTGTGGCCCCCTACTGCTTCCCCAGGAGATCTGTGACACCTACTAGTTCCCCAGATGCTGTGACACCTACTGCTTCACTAGGTGTTGTGTGACACCTACTACATTCTCAGATGCTGAGGGATACCTACTGCTTCCCCAGGTACTGTGGGACACCTACTGCTTCCCAAGGTGCTGTGTGACACTGCTTCCCCAGGTGCTGAGTGTTTCCTACTGCTTCGCCAGGTGCTGTATGTCACTTACTGCGTGTTTCACAGCACCTGGGGAAGCAGTACGTGTCTCACAGCACCTGGGGAAGCAGTACGTGTCTCACAGCACCTGGGGAAGCAGTACGTGTCTCACAGCACCTGGGGAAGCAGTACGTGTCTCACAGCACCTGGGGAAGCAGTACGTGTCACACATCCTCCTGAGTCGCTTGCCAGAAGTCTTGCCAAGTTGCCGAGTTTTGTCGATGCCTCACTCGAGGGCACCAGCATGTCGTGCCCCAGGTTGAGTGAAAACCTGTAGCGACTCCTACGATGACTGCTTCACCGTTCTAGAGGAGACCGTAAAATGTTACGTCACAGCTCAGCCGCAGCTATGTCTCCTGTGTTCCAGTATCTATCCAGACGCAGGAAGGCGTGCAGTGATGCCCATCGACGCTCACTGCCTATGACCACGATGTCCAGTGGTCTTGAGTCAGTCCCTTGTGTAGCACCTTGTGTAGTCACCTGGTGGGACCAGCGCGTTTGACAGCTGATATCAGTCAGCCTGAGCCCGAGCCCCCTTGTACAGAAAGCTCTTATTGTTCACCGCTCGTGATGTTCTGCAGAATCGTACCTGCTACGATTCCCATAGAGATTTGTTTCACTTCACCTCCAGAGCTTCAGAGTGCAGTTATATGTAGAGAAACAAGTCTGGGGATGCTTAGACTAACCTCTGCTATAACTCCAACTGACGATAGAATGACACTCGTCAAGCCGCAGTTAGCCCTGTAGGCAGGCGCTGTGTCAGCCTCATGTCACAAGCTTCAGTGAGCAGCCTGCACAAAGATGTCACTTTGGCTGCTAGCTCGCTCACTGCAGTCTGGTGTATAATGTTACGACTCCCAGATGTTTCGCCCAGTCGACTCTGCCACAACTCCCTCCACAACTTGCTCCACGCTCGCCGGCAGTGACAGCCCAGCAACAGTACCAGTCGAGAAGTGTCCTCCTGAGTCACTTGCCAGAAGTCCTGCCTAGTTGCAGAGTTTTGTCGACGCCTCACTCGAGGGCACCAGCATGTCATGCCCCAGGTTGAGTGAAAACCTGCAGTGACTCCTACGATGTCTGCTTCACCGTTCTAGAGGAGACAGTACCCTGTTACATCACAGCTCAACCGCAGCGATGTCTCCTGTGTTGCAGTATCTGTCTAGATGCAGGAAGGCATGCAGTGATGCCCATCGACGCTCACTGCCTATGACCACGATGTTTAGCACACCCCACATGCTTTTTTCTTCCCTCCCTGTAGAAAGTTTTTTTTTCCATGTCCATATGTATATATATGTTTTTATTTTGTGTTCTGTGCCCTGTTCCTACTAGAGAGAGACCGAGTTTTCTTTTACCACCAGTATTGTCGCGTCGGGACGACGTGAGATAGGTGGCCGAGCGTATGTAGACAGCCTGTACTGTCTGCACAGACAGCCTATGCTGTCTGCCAGCTTAGTTCATGTTTCGCGCCACTAAGGTGCTGCCCTCTGGGCCTGCCCAGGTCAGTGGGACGCTGGTACCACACTCACGCAGCGGCCTAGCAGCAAGACAGGCCTACTAGCTCTCTCCCTCGTGGGCATGGCTCTTCCCGGGCCATGGGCACAACACACAAGCCTGTGTACCCACCACTACATTACAAATAAAGTAAGAAACCCCCGAAGACTTTTATCATTTATTCCCCGCTTGCAGCATTACCAATAATTTGTTTCACATGCTGTGTGACACCTACTGCTTCCCCAGGAGCAGTGTGACACCTACTGCTTCCCCAGGTGCTGTGTGACACCTACTGCTTCCCCAGGAGCAGTGTGACACCTACTGCTTCCCCAGGTGCTGTGTGACACCTACTGCTTCCCCAGGTGCTGTGTGACACCTACTGCTTCCCCAGGAGCTGTGTGACACCTACTGCTTCCCCAGGTGCTGTGTGACACCTACTGCTTCCCCAGGTGCTGTGAAACACCCACTGCTTCCCCAGGTGCTGTGTGACACCTACTGCTTCCCCAGGTGCTGTGAGACACCTACTGCTTCCCCACGTGCTGTGTGACACCTACTGCTTCCCCAGGTGCTGTGTGACACCTACTGCTTCCCCAGGAGCTGTGTGACACCTACTGCTTCCCCAGGTGCTGTGTGACACCTACTGCTTCCCCAGGAGCTGTGTGACACCTACTGCTTCCCCAGTTGCTGTGAAACACCCACTGCTTCCCCAGGTGCTGTGTGACACCTACTGCTTCCCCAGGTGCTGTGTGACACCTACTGCTTCCCCAGGTGCTGTGTGACACCTACTGCTTCCCCAGGTGCTGTGAAACACCCACTGCTTCCCCAGGTGCTGTGTGACACCTACTGCTTCCCCAGGTGCTGTGAGACACCTACTGCTTCCCCAGGTGCTGTGTGACTACTACTGCTTCCCCAGGTGCTGTGTGACACCTACTGCTTCCCCAGGTGCTGTGTGACACCTACTCCTTCCCCAGGTGCTGTGAGACACTGCTTCCCCTGGTGCTGTGTGACTCCTACTGCTTCCCCAGGTGCTGTGTGACTCCTATTGCTTCTCCAGGTGCTGTGCGACACCAACTGCTTCCCCAGGTGCTGTGTGACACCTACTGCTTAATCAGGTGCGGTGAGACACCTACTGCTTCCCCAGTTGCTGTGTGACACCTACTGCTTCCCAAGGTGCTGTGTGACACCTACTGCTTCCCCAGGTGCTGTGAAACACCCACTGCTTCCCCAGGTGCTGTGTGACACCTACTGCTTCCCCAGGTGCTGTGAGACACCTACTGCTTCCCCAGGTGCTGTGAGACACCCACTGCTTCCCCAGGTGCTGTGTGACTCCTACTGCTTCCCCAGGTGCTGTGTGACACCTACTGCTTCCCCAGGTGCTGTGTGACACCTACTGCTTCCCCAGGTGCTGTGTGACACCTACTCCTTCCCCAGGTGCTGTGAGACACTGCTTCCCCTGGTGCTGTGTGACTCCTACTGCTTCCCCAGGTGCTGTGTGACTCCTATTGCTTCTCCAGGTGCTGTGTGACTCCTACTGCTTCCCCAGGTGCTGTGTGACACCTACTGCTTAATCAGGTGCTGTGTGACACCTACTGCTTCCCCAGGTGCTGTGAGACACCCACTGCTTCCCCAGGTGCTGTGTGACACCTACTGCTTCCCCAGGTGCTGTGAGACACCTACTGCTTCCCCAGGTGCTGTGAGACACCTACTGCTTCCCCAGGTGCTGTGAGACACCCACTGCTTCCCCAGGTGCTGTGTGACACCTACTGCTTCCCCAGGTGCTGTGAGACACCCACTGCTTCCCCAGGTGCTGTGTGACTCCTACTGCTTCCCCAGGTGCTGTGTGACACCTACTGCTTCCCCAGGTGCTGTGTGACACCTACTGCTTCCCCAGGTGCTGTGTGACACCTACTGCTTCCCCAGGTGCTGTGAGACACCTACTGCTTCCCCAGGTGCTGTGTGACTCCTACTGCTTCCCCAGGTGCTGTGTGACACCTACTGCTTCCCCAGGTGCTGTGTGACACCTACTCCTTCCCCAGGTGCTGTGAGACACTGCTTCCCCTGGTGTTGTGTGACTCCTACTGCTTCCCCAGGTGCTGTGTGACACCTACTGCTTCCTCAGGTGCGGTGAGACAGCTACTGCTTCCCCAGTTGCTGTGAGACACCTAGTGCTTCCCCAGGTGCTGTAAGACACGTACTCCTTCCCCAGGTGATGTGTGTCACCTACTGCTTCCCCAGGTGCTGTGAGACACGTACTGCTTCCCCAGGTGATGTGTGTCACCTACTGCTTCCCCAGGTGCTGTGAGACACGTACTGCTTCCCCAGGTGATGTGTGTCACCTACTGCTTCCCCAGTTGATGTGTGACACCTACTGCTTCCCAAGGTGCTGTGTGACACCTACTGCTTCCCCAGGTGCTGTGAAACACCCACTGCTTCCCCAGGTGCTGTGTGACACCTACTGCTTCCCCAGGTGCTGTGAGACACCTACTGCTTCCCCAGGTGCTGTGAGACACCCACTGCTTCCCCAGGTGCTGTGTGACTCCTACTGCTTCCCCAGGTGCTGTGTGACACCTACTGCTTCCCCAGGTGCTGTGTGACACCTACTGCTTCCCCAGGTGCTGTGTGACACCTACTCCTTCCCCAGGTGCTGTGAGACACTGCTTCCCCTGGTGCTGTGTGACTCCTACTGCTTCCCCAGGTGCTGTGTGACTCCTATTGCTTCTCCAGGTGCTGTGTGACTCCTACTGCTTCCCCAGGTGCTGTGTGACACCTACTGCTTAATCAGGTGCGGTGAGACACCTACTGCTTCCCCAGTTGCTGTGTGACACCTACTGCTTCCCCAGGTGCTGTGTGACACCTACTGCTTCCCCAGGTGCTGTGAGACACCCACTGCTTCCCCAGGTGCTGTGTGACACCTACTGCTTCCCCAGGTGCTGTGAGACACCTACTGCTTCCCCAGGTGCTGTGAGACACCCACTGCTTCCCCAGGTGCTGTGTGACTCCTACTGCTTCCCCAGGTGCTGTGTGACACCTACTGCTTCCCCAGGTGCTGTGTGACACCTACTGCTTCCCCAGGTGCTGTGTGACACCTACTGCTTCCCCAGGTGCTGTGAGACACCTACTGCTTCCCCAGGTGCTGTGTGACTCCTACTGCTTCCCCAGGTGCTGTGTGACACCTACTGCTTCCCCAGGTGCTGTGTGACACCTACTCCTTCCCCAGGTGCTGTGAGACACTGCTTCCCCTGGTGCTGTATGACTCCTACTGCTTCCCCAGGTGCTGTGTGACACCTACTGCTTCCTCAGGTGCGGTGAGACAGCTACTGCTTCCCCAGTTGCTGTGAGACACCTAGTGCTTCCCCAGGTGCTGTAAGACACGTACTCCTTCCCCAGGTGATGTGTGTCACCTACTGCTTCCCCAGGTGCTGTGAGACACGTACTGCTTCCCCAGGTGATGTGTGTCACCTACTGCTTCCCCAGGTACTGACACCTACTGCTTCCCCAGGTGCTGTGAGACACGTACTGCTTCCCCAGGTGCTGTGTGGCACCTCCTGCTTGCCCAGGTGCTGTGTGACACCTACTGCTTCCCCAGGTGCTGTGTGACTCATACTGCTTCCCCAGGTGCTGTGTGACACCTACTGCTTCCTCGGGTGCTGTGAGACACCTACTGCTTCTCCACGTGCTGTGTGACACCTACTGCTTCTCCAGATGCTGTGAGACACCTACTGCTTCCCCAGGTGCTGTGAGACACGTACTGCTTCCCCAGGTGATGTGTGTGTCACCTACTGCTTCCCCATGTGCTGTGAGACACGTACTGCTTCCCCAGGTGATGTGTGTCACCTACTGCTTCCCCAGGTACTGTCTGACACCTACTGCTTCCCCAGGTGCTGTGAAACACCTCCTTCCCCAGGTGCTGTGTGACACCTACTGCTTCCCCAGGTGCTGTGAGACACGTACGGCTTCCCCAAGTGATGTGTGTCACCTACTGCTTCCCCAGGTACTGACACCTACTGCTTCCCCAGGTGCTGTGAGACACGTACTACTTCCCCAGGTGCTTTTTGACACCTACTGCTTGCGCAGGTGCTGTGTGACACCTACTGCTTTCCCAGGTGCTGTGAAACACGTACTGCTTCCCCAGGTTATGTGTGTCACCTACTGCTTCCCCAGGTACTGACACCTACTTCTTCCCCAGGTTCTGTGAGACAAGTACTGCTTCCCCAAGTGCTCTGTGTTTCCTACTGTTTCCTTAGGTGCTGTGTATCACCTACTGCTTCCCAAGGTGTTGTGTGATATCTACTGATTCCTCAGGTGCTGTGTGGCCCCCTACTGCTTCCTCAGGAGATGTGTGACACCTATTAGTTCCCCAGATGCTGTGACACCTACTGCTTCACTAGGTGTTGTGTGACACTTACTACGTTCTCAGATGCTGAGGGATACCTACTGCTTCCCCAGGTACTGTGTAACACCTACTGCTTCCCAAGGTGCTGTGTGACACTGCTTCCCTAGGTGCTGAGTGTTTCCTACTGCTTCTCCAGGTGCTGCATGTCACCTACTGCTTCCCAAGGTGCTGTGTGACACCTAATGCTTCCCATGTGCTGTGTGACACTGCTTCTCCAGGTGCCGTGTGTCACCTACTGCTTCCCAAGGTGCTTTGTGTCACTGATTTCCCAGGTGCTTTGTGACACCTACTGTTTCCCCAGGTGCTGTTTGTCACCTACAACTTCCCCAGGTGCTGTGACCCCTTACTGCTCTCCCAGGTTCTGATGAGGTTGTTGGTGAGTGGAGGTGATGGTGACTCACCTGTGTGGTCGTCCATGGGTGTATAGGTCAGGGTGTAGGTGGTGATTCGACCGTTGGTGAGTGCAGGTGGTGGTGGGGACCATGACACCTGCACACGGGTGGAGGTCAGTGCCACACATGACACCTCCTCTGGTGGTGCCTCCGGTACTGCAAAATCAAACATTATTATTATTATTAGTAGTAGTAGTAGTAGTGGTGGTGGTAGTAGTAATTGTAGTAGGGGACCTTCAGTTTTCATCCGATCGGTTTCAAATTATATCTTTGCAACAGATAAGATTCATGCGACAGTTGACATTGGCGAGTGCGGAAGCCTTTACAGCATAATCGTTACTGCGACATCGCCGCTAGCCAGGTTCTTGACGTGTTCTTCACAGCTTGTCTGACCACTCAGTTCCTTCTTTATCGCGAAGGAATTGCGGGAGGAAAGCTTCACAGAACCAGTCGGAGGGATAGGTACAAACTAGGTACTTTGAGGGCGAATACAGCGCAAAGATCGTTGTGGCCTCCACTCTCCTACTGAGGGAGAAGACCGATCGTTTTCCAGGCCATAGGTATCCTATTCACAGGGGTTTTCTCCACCTGTGAGTGAGCGGGGTAGGTTGGGTTGGGTTGATTTCTTCCAAACGGTTAACAGGTCAAGCCTGCAGAGGTAAACGAGATCAGCAAAACCTGTGACTATCAACAGCTTTAAGACAGGAACAGAAACTTTCTGATAGTTTCTGCCTACGTGGCTCTTAATATTACTTGCCACCTGTGCTAGTGTTGTCAGGGTTAAAGAGGTTTAAATAATATAAACTAATGTTCACTATCAGTCAAGATTACTTTATTCTCTGAAATAGGGATTAAGGTAAACGACCAGGAACCTGATCGATCAGGCTATCAATCGAAAAGCTTGGTCTGGGGCCGGGTCGAGAGGGTACTGACTCACTAAATTATCTCCAAAAATCTTCCTGAAGTTGGGATAAAACTTAACTCTCAGCATATATCCAATGTTGTCAGAGCTGGTTCATTGGTCTTAAAGCCTGTCCACTCTGCATGTCATCTCTGCACAATCAACACTTAAATCTCTAAAATAAGAGTTAAATTCTTAGATAATGTACACTGATAGATATATTCCTCCCGCTGTAAATATCCTGTGTATTGTCACTTGGTGGGGAACAATAGTGTTTTCTGACACGGGTCTTCATTAGTTGATGACGGGAATACATCTTCCTCGTCCGCTGAAACACTTGACGCTGTCTCCGACTACACCGGTGAGCCTTCTTATGCCCCTTCTTATTTTTTACAGCCCTCGCAGCAATCTTTTCCTTCACAGCATTCTGATTCCTCCCTACTTACTCGCTTTCCGTTGCCTCCACACATTGACTTCACTGACCCTACTAGCCCGTCAATTGCATCTCTTCTCATTGTTAGTATACCTATCTATGTAAATAATGACTTATTTACAATGGAATATTCGTGGCCTCAGGGGTAATCGGGGAGAACTCCAAGTGTTACTCCAAGTTTTCCGCAGTATGTGTCGGGATACAAGAGCCTAAATTTCGTTCAGCTGTTATCCATCCCGTTTCCGGCTATGTGCTGTTACATTCTTCTGATCCCTTTCCTGATGAAGCTTTTAATGAGTGTGCTTCTTGTGCGCGTTGGTGTACCGTTCCAACAGGTCTTTGTTCGTTCTCTGCTGCATTATACCGCAGCCCGTATTTATTTGCACAGGTGGTATACAGTTTGCTCCTATATCTTTCCCCTTCCCTTGCATTCTGTATCTCGGACGTTTTCTTAATCTCTTCTCTGCCGCTCCCCATCTTGTTGTTAGGTGATTTTAACGTTGGTCATCTCTGGGGAGGGTCCCACTGTGACTCTCGTGTTGATTACTTTTCACCCTCAAGTTTTACACATGGGTGCTCCCACCCATTCTGACTCTCGCACTCAATCTCTCTCTAGCAATGATCTTTCTATCTTCTCCTTGTGACATGCACTTGATTATGCTTGGTCTGTTCTCCCGGATTTGCACGACAGTGATAAGTTTCCTATTATTTCTACATCTACTACGTATTCCAGACCTCCTCGTAGTCCCCGCTGTCAGTTTGGACGAGTGAATTGGGACTTACATTCACATCTTACCGTTTTTCTTTGTGAGGACCCTTCTTCGTCCTCTGTTGATGAGCTGGTGCACCAATTTTCGACCTTAGTTTTGACTGCAGTGTCATGTTCTATTCCTCAAACCTCAGGCAGTCATTCTCAGAAATGCGTGCCTTGGTCTCCTGCATGTGCCCGCCCAGTGCCTTTGAAACGTGCAGCGTGGATTTTAAGCGTGCTAGGGCACTTGTTGGCAAGACTACGTTTCTGTTACCTCGACTTCCCCTATGTATGCGGTTTGGAAGAAGGAAGAAGGCAAGTACGTTCTGGACCCAGCTCCCGTTTTGCGGGTTGCTGGTGTTAGTGTTGCGGAATCTCTTAAAGTTGCCGTGGAAATCGGAAACTATCTTGTCCGTGTCTCCCAAGGGCTTCACCTCTGTCCCTTGAATCTCTCTTCTAATGGGATAGAGCTAGAGTCCATTCTTTCCGCTTGCTGGTCATCGGCAGCTGGACCTGATGATATTCATATCCCTATGCTACAGCATCTGCATTCTACAGTTCTTTTGCGTCTTTTCAATCTTGTTTGGACGTGAGGGGATTCTTCCTCAACAATAGAAATCTGCCATTGTACTACCGTTTCGCAAAATAGGCACTTTGGGGCTTGATTCCTCTCACTATCATCGTCCCATTGCTCTGACCAATGTTCCCTCATGGAAGGTTCCTTGATGTTGGTGAGGGACTCTTGATTTAGGAAATTGGATCTGTGCTCCAGTTCCCCGAATTAAGCCTGAATGCCTTCCACATCTCCCCCCCCAGGCGCTGTATAATCCTACGGGTTTAGCGCTTCCCCTTGATTATAATAATAATCTGACCAATGTAATCTGCAAGATGATGCAACGATTGGTGAATAGACGTCTGATATGGTATTTGGAAACTTACGATAGTCTTTCTCCTTGCCACTATGGCTTTCGCAAGGGCCGCTCTACTTTGGACCCTTTGTTCCACTTAGAAACGTATGTGCGAAATGCTTTTGCTAATAAACACTGCATCCTGGGAGTCTTTTTTAATCTCGAGAAGGCATACAACACCGCTTGGAGGTATAACATCTTAGTTCAGGCTCACTCCTTAGACCTCCGAGGTAATCTACCGACCTTCCTTGCTGCTCTCTTATCTGACATTTTCGTGTCCGTGTTGACGCCTCGCTTTCCTCAGACATTTTCTGTTGGGTCCCTGGACACGTTGATGTGAGGGACAAAGAACAGGTGGCTGCTGCTGCGCGGTTTCCTATAGAGGTATCCCGTTCAGGGATTATTTTACTGTCATCTCCGCCCGTCTTCGTGGCCGTTGGCAACAACGGTGGTAGGACATGCACCATAATAAATCACACTATTAAACCGCTTTTGGGTTTGTGGCCATCTTACCACCGTTACCCTACTCGGGAGACTGTACTCTTCCGTCTCCGCATCGGCTATACTTGCCTTACCCATGGGTATCTCATGAAATTTGTCGGGTCCCTATTTCGGTTCTTCCCTTTCTTGTGGATTGCCCTGTTTAACAGCGAGGTCGCAGGATTTACCTCCACCGACGCCGCCGACCTACCACTCTCACCTTATCTTCCCTTCTGGCAGACGGTCCTGCCTTTGACTTACAATCACTTTTTGACTTTTTGTCAGCAACTGCTTTACTGTAAGAACTTTTACATATAACCCTTAGCGTCCCTTCCAGCCCTTTTCTCCCCTACCTTCTGATCCCCTCTCCACCTAGTTGTTTATAACACCAGTACTATTTTCTGCCCCACAGCACTGCATGTCCCTTGTCGGTTTAGCGCTTTCTTTGATTATTTGATTATAATACTTATGGGTGAACACAGATAACCGATTTAAGGAAACACTCCCAATGTTTCCACCTTTTTCGGGAATGGAACGAGGACCCTCAGCGCGTGAAGGGAGAGGTTTGCCTACCAGGCAACGAGCCACCAAGTAATAATAATGTCTTTATTTCTACAAGTATATATGTACAAGGTTTTGCCTGGAGTTTACCTGGAGAGAGTTTCGCCGGTCAACGCCCCCGCGGCCCGGTCTGTGACCAGGCCTCCTGGTGAATCAGAGCCTGATCAACCAGGCTATTACTGCTGGCTGCACGCAAACCAACGTACGAGCCACAGCCCGGCTGGTCAGGTACCAACTTTAGGTGCTTGTCCAGTGCCAGCTTGAAGACTGCCAGGGGTCTATTGGTAATCCCCCTTATGTATGCTGGGAGGCAGTTGAACAGTCTCGGGCCCCTGACACTTATTGTATGGTATACAAGCCTAGCTGACATCAATGACATACTACTATATAGAAAGCCCCATGTTATGCATAGCATTTCCTGCAAATTAGGTCAGTTTTGTCCCAAGATGCGACCCACACCAGTCGACTAACACCCAGGTACCCATTTTACTGATGGGGTGAACGTTTCAACCCTCGCCGGGAATCTAACCCGGACCCTCGCTGTGTGAAGCGAGAGCTTTTCCCACCAGGCCACCGTTGGCAACTCTCTCACCTCACACACTGAGTTACCGTAGTTCAATCTCCAGCACAGTTAGAAACGTTGCCTCACACCTGTTGTTCTTGTTCACCTAGCAGTGCTCAGTGGCCTGGTGGCAAAAGCTTCACACGGTGAGGGTCCGGGTTTGATTCCCGACGAGGGTGTAAATATCGGACGTGTTTCCTTATTCCGGCTGTCTGTGTTCGCCCATCGGTAAAATGGGTACTGTGTGTTAGTAGACTGGTGTGGGTCGCATCCTGGGGAACAAGATTGAATGACCACACTGGATGTAAGACAAACAGTAGTCCTAGATAATGCACTGACTTTCTTGGGTTATCCTGGGCGGATAATCCTTCCCCGGGTTAAAAATATCAACAAATCTTATTTTTTCATACTTATTTTAGTTAACCACAATAAATAAGCGTAATATCCGTTTTTTATATAGTAAAGTCTGCAATTAAAGAAAACTAGAAAGCCCCCAAAACTCTTCAGGGTAACCTACGCTATAAAAAATCAATATCCATGATGATGATAATGGCGAATAAGAACAAACTTTATTCGCATTACAAACCTCTGAGACTTGATTGCGTAGAGAAGGGTAATCTATTTTAATTCCATTCCTCGGATCCTTCCCTAGGAAGCGACACACAATACTCTATTAACTCCTAGTTATCTAGGGAACCAATCACAATGGTCTACCAACTCACAGTTATCTAACAAGCGACCCACAACAGCCTACTAACTCATAGTAATAGTTAACAATTTAGTTTCAGAAATTGGGATATTCATTTTCTGTATGACTTCAGAATACCTCTTCTGAGTCACTTCCAATTTTTCAATGCTGATATTTAAATGCATTACTAACGTATTCTAAATTATTCCATTCACGTGCACAGAGGTACAGCAGACTAAGGTCACATAAGACGGGATTACCTTCATCTATGGTGTTTAGTAATTCCGAGCAAATGACCGAGATTTTGACTTACAGGTCAACACGCCCTTATTGTTTTTCCTGTCGCATCTGAATAAATTTAATCCTGGGATCCGTATTTCATCGTCAAAGTGATCCTTTATGTGAGTCTCTGTGACAGCTGTAAACATTGCATTCGACTCTGTGAGCAGTCCAGTGTTGAAAGATATTTTGTTGTTTGTTGATGACTTTAGACCCGGTATATTTGCAGAAATAAATGTTGTATTGATGGTGCATAGGGAGGCACTACTATCTGTTGTTCTGGATTGGAGGCCACTGTCTGTGCCTCCACTTCAGTAGTGATTCGAGGTGGTGTAGTATCAAACCACGGTACGGGTGGGGTTCAAACTTACGGCAAGCGAGTCGTTAAACTCTAGGCCAGTGCGTAAGCTACTGGGCCAGCTGGCTACAATAAGATTCATCCAACTAGATATATTTATATACCACAGGGAGGTTAGCATGGGCCCCACTGTGACTAGAAATGCAAGTTTTACAAATGAATCTCCCGTCAGCGTGGCCGTGACAAACTATAGCTCAAGTTCCCTCAAAGTCGTCATCATGACTCACGAGGCCATAACACGATTGCAAACAAACCACGGTATGGGTGGGGATTGAACTCACGGCAAGTGAATCGTAAAACTCCAGGCTAGTCTGTTATTTAATTTCACAACGAGACTGCAATACTTACTTACTAATCAAACTCCCATTATAACATATCCTTTGATCTTCAGTTGCTGTCTATGCACTTATTTAGAAGTAATTGGTCTAGTGTAACTTTTGTAAGTCAGATCAAGCTGCTGTATGATAAAAATGGGTTTAGCACTTAACGTGAATTAAACAAACAAAAATCTAAACGGCTGTAGAGACTGAGGATTGGAGAGTGTCGAGGTCTCTCACAGAACAGAATCCCGAGGTCTATCACAGAACAGAGTCCCGAGGTCTATTACAGAACAGAGTCTCGAGGTCTCTCACAGAACAGAGTCCCGAGGTCTCTCACAGAACAGAATCCCGAGGTCTATCACAGAACAGAGTCCCGAGGTCTCTCACAGAACAGAGTCCCGAGGTCTATCACAGAACAGTCTCGAGGTCTCTCACAGAACAAGTCATTTATTTTGTAAACCAACATTTTCAGCAGTTCGAGACTATGGTCTGGATGGTGACCGCGGAATAAATGAGGGATATTGTGCTGTTCAAGGTAAGGGAAGGAACAGGAGTAACTTTAGGCTGGTGAAGCGCTCTTATCTAGGGAATTAGAGAAATTCTCTCTCCTTGAATACAAGTTCATTACTTCATTCTCCAGGTGCAGTATAACCTCAACGGGTTGAAGGTTTTCCTCACTGAATATAATGGCAATACTCACCGTCCTCTAGAGTGGTAGCAAAGACCTCGGTGGAGAGAGGACCCGGACCTTTAGCATTGAAGGCTTGCAGGACGAAGATATATCTGGTGAAGCTCTGCAAACCAACCACCGTCCAGGATTCCTGTCCAGCCCCCGTCACTCCCACGCTAGTGAAGCTGAATGATCGTCCTTGAGTCATCGCTCTGAGGAACAACAGTTTCATTACCTAAACATTACCCTGGTATCAGTCTCGCGAATGGGGCACGGAGGATCGAGCCTTCACTATCTCACATTGAGATGATTGATAGTTTAAGGAGGTAAGGTGGGTCATCATGCTGAAGAAAGGCTCCTGAAAAAAAAAGAAATTTTAGCAACACTACCTTTTCTTGGCTAAATCTAGTTAATACCTATTCCATAGGCGCTGTGTAGCCATCGCGGATTTAGCAATCTTTCCCTGAATAAAAAAAAATCATAATTCAGGTCTATTGCTCCTTGTACTGAATGACTTAAATGGGTTTAAAACTTCACAGCA
>NW_027196940.1:0-22500 GCF_038502225.1 Cherax quadricarinatus | reverse complement strand
TTAATGTTGCAGTTTAAAAACTGTAGTGTAAAGCACCCTTCTGGCAAGACAGTGATGGAGTGAATGATGGTGAAAGTTTTTCTTTTTCGGGCCACCCTGCCTTGGTGGGAATCGGCCAGTGTGATAATAAAAAATAATATAATATAATATATATATATATATATATAATAAAAAAAATATAAATATATATATATATATATATATATATATATATATATATATATATATATATATATTTTTTTTTTTCAACAAACCGGCCGTATCCCACCAAGGCAGGGTGGCCCAAAAAGAAAAACGAAAGTTTCTCTTTTTAAATTTAGTAATTTATACAGGAGAAGGGGTTACTAGCCCCTTGCTCCCGGCATTTTAGTCGCCTCTTACAACACGCATGGCTTACGGAGGAAGAATTCTGTTCCACTTCCCCATGGAGATAAGAGGAAATAAACAAGAACAAGAACTAGAAAGAAAATAGAAGAAAACCCAGAGGGGTGTGTATATATATGCTTGTACATGTATGTGTAGTGTGACCTAAGTGTAAGTAGAAGTAGCAAGACGTACCTGAAATCTTGCATGTTTATGAGACAGAAAAAAGGACACCAGCAATCCTACCATCATGTAAAACAATTACAGGCTTTCGTTTTACACTCACTTGGCAGGACGGTAGTACCTCCCTGGGCGGTTGCTGTCTACCAACCTACTACCTAGATATATATATATATATATATATATATATATATATATATATATATATATATATATATATATATATGACAGCCACCACTCGTACCTGCCGTCATCGAGGAGGGTCCTCTTAGGATATACGCACATGATATGTGAAATAAATAAGAAAGTCCAAGAGGTTACGTGATTTCTCGCACTGTCAAGGAACTATAAACATAACAGAGAAACAGAAGACTTACAAGGCCAAGATATCACCTCACATACAACATTACGCCCGACTCATTATGATTCTTCCCAAATTTTATTAATTATAAATTAATCTAATTTGTATAGCCCCTAAAGCATTATTCTTATTCTGATTCAATTATATTGCTCTCAACCATAGCCCTGCTTGATACAAGTATATATATGTCGTGCTGAATAGTTAAAACTGGTCAATTACCAAGAACTCATTTAAAATTAAGCTCTTTCTAAAATTCTGTCTTATACATTTAAAGATACATTTTTTTTCATTTATGTTAATATAAAAATTAATAATTTTGTACCAAAAGAATCTTAGAAAACTTACCTAACCTTATTATAACAAGCGCAATCTAATTTAGCCTAATCCATCTGAATATAATTCACATAAGTTTATAATAATTAACAATAAGCAAACAAAATGAAATATTTTTTTCGTTAGGTTTCTTGGATATTTTAGATTTATGGAATAGCTAATGATCTAAAATACCCATTAAATTTAATTGATAAATCTTTTAAAACTGCCAGAAATACTTTTTAAAATTCAAAAAGGGATATCCAACTTTATTTAACTAAAAATATGTTGGTTCTCCCTTACCATGAAGACTTAGTTGATATGTCTTTCTTAAACCATACCACAAGTGGGGTTAGAATCCGCGATCAGAGAGTCACAAAACTCCAGACCGACGCGTTAGCCATTTGTGACTCTCTGATCGCGGCTTCTAACCCCACCCGTGGTATGGTTTGGTTGCAATCATGTCATTACGATTTCGTGAGTCATGTTTTCTCTTAAGACTTTCAATATCAAAATTGTATTTAAAAATCTTGATACAGTAAAAAATACTTCTGATAAAAAATTCTCCCCTGCTATGGTGCTGGTCAGTAAAGATCATGGCTCTCGGCTGGGCACTCGGCTGTTTACCTGGAGTTTACCTGGAGAGAGTTCCGGGGGTCAACGCCCCCGCGGCCCGGTCTGTGACCAGGCCTCCTGGTGGATCAGAGCCTGATCAACCAGGCTGTTGCTGCTGGCTGCACGCAAACCAACGTACGAGCCACAGCCCGGCTGATCAAGAACCGACTTGAGGTGCTTGTCCAGTGCTGTAGCCAGGCTTCTCTCAGTGATCTTGTTGATGTTTATATGTATACAATCTCTTATATTACTTGGGGTTAATTAAGTTGGTGAAAGTCGGTGCCTTCGAGAAAATGGTTTTGTGTAAAGTGAAGAACATGTGGGGCAAAATAGTGTTACACTCCAGACATTTCCATATTTCCGAAAAGCTTTTTTTGTGACAATGACACAAATACAGAGAAGTGATCTATATTTTTTTGCATTTCAACAATCACTGAGAGTTTCCAATACATGTACTTGAATGTACTTGTAATGGCACAGTGTTGGATAAAAGGTTGTACAAACAAACTGCACCTCTGTGTTTGTCACCAACTGTCGACATATTTCCAATGTCCTCACCAACATTTTATTTTTCAAATATTTTTGTACGTAAAAACGGCTAAAGCTTATCATACAGTGTAGCTGAAAGCCATTATTTCAAGGATTTGAAGAGTGTAGAGAGGGTTAATGGTAACGTACTGGACCGAGTTGATGCAGTGAACTTCATCAACTGACTCACTTGGTACATATTAAGTGGTAATACTAAACATTTAATAACTCACCACACTTGTGCCTTACACATATGTATTACAAATGAATGCATTTACAAGAGTAATAACTAAAAAAAAATCTTAATATTTACAAAAAATGATAAGGAAAGCTGTGTGATCCGGAGAGTGCTGTTGACTCTGGCTTTATAATAATAAATACCTTCATTTACTACAAGTACATGTACAAGGTATACCAGTACATGTACAAGGTATACCAGTACATGTACAAGGTATACCAGTACATGTACAAGGTATACAGACCATAGCTGACGTCAATGACAAACTACTCTATTGAAAGCTCCTTGTAATGCAGAGCATTACTGGCATATTACGTCAGTGTTTTTGTTCCAGGATGCTACCCACACCAGTAGACTAACGCCCAGGTACCCATTTTACACTGATGGGTACACAGGGACAGCAGGTGTTCTATGAAAATACGTCCCTAATATTTTCCAGCCTTATCGTAAGATTGCAGATTTCTGTTTCTAACTCTTGTGGATACAAACTCATGGCTAACAATAGAGCTTGTACACTGTCCCCAGCCAACAAAACAATACATAATCTAATATGCTTTGCCTGTATAACTTTCATTTTGCGTGATCCTTGCATGACTGGCCGATAAAATCGTGATTAGTAAGAGAGAAAATAAGACCTCAAACTTTGGCTGAATTAAAGCCAGAACCAGCAGGAAAAAACATACACCTTTCTCTCACTAAATATTCCAGCTGTTTGGATAGTATAAAACGGGGTAGAAGTTTGTAGATTTACCCATATATCTTCCGTTACATATCGTTGGAGATGTTTGGGAAGATTAAGGACTTATTTTCAGGCTCTATTACAACCTAGGTTCTCAAAGACCTGTTATCCTGGGTGTAAAGGGAGCAAAATAAACACAGCAGAAAAACTTTGACTTATATTATCCTTCACCAAGTATAACCAGCAATATTATTATTTTTTTTATTAACACACTGGCCGATTCCCACCAAGGCAGGGTGGCCCGAAAAAGAAAAACTTTCACCATCATTCACTCCATCACTGTCTTACCAGAAGGGTGCTTTACACTACAGTTTTGAAACTGTAACATTAACACCCTTCCTTCAGTGTGCAGGCACCATACTTCCCATCTCCAGGACTCAAGTCCGGCCTGCCAATATGCACATTATATACACTATGTACAGCAATAGGTATTAGTGCACGCTACGGTAATCAAGGCAGAATCTGAAGCCAATAGAATGCAAACTACCATGCTTCAAACAGGTGCGTGGTAACCACGTCACCTTTACAACTGCCAGATCCACATTATGATTGAACCTAGACACTGATCTCACGATGGGGCCCCGATCGTCTGACCCTTAGTATCTGGTTTGCTGGTTGAGGAGGCAGCCTTATAATGAGGGTGTATACATGCACCACAGGCCCCAATGTATTCAACAACTGTAGAAGCTGGAGTATTATTATTATTATAATCATGGGGGAAGCGCTAAACCCAGAGGATTATACAGCAGAAGCTGGAGTAGATTTTTCACTATTAAAGACACCTGCTGTCATCATAGTGGAATTAACGTAAGGTACGATACTGGATTACTAGCTTTCCGGGTTAATAATCCGAATAACTTTCTTTCAGATGCTTTGTATAAATTAGATATTCTAATAAATATGACCTGCTCTCGCTACCCAGAAGAGGAGGGAGGGATGCTGGGGACGCCGCTTCTTGCCTGGCGAGCCGCTTGTGGTAACGTACAGACGGGGTACTAATCAAATTAAGCATTTTTTTTTTTTTTACATTTGCGAGAGTATTATCAAGGCTGCTTCGCGCACAATGCAATTTTGGATGCACTTTTTCAATCAACGCTTACACAAAATCAATTTCTCTCTCTCTCTCTCTCTCTCTCTCTCTCTCTCTCTCAAACTCTCAACGTCTTCGATCGTCTCCAATATCTTAGTCACCTGTGCATTTGACTGACGAATCCATCTGAGCAAACCAAAAATTTCGACAATAAAAAACGCCCAAATGTTCCACATGTGTGTTATTTGTCTACTGGAAGTAATTTATTCCATTAGTATAATGATACTAGTACAACAGTTATACAGAGCCCAAACAGCGTGGTTTACTGCAGTACTGTATCTCAGTAAAGTGTACTTGCGTAAATTTGACGTAAGTCCTACAGCAGGCCGTGTACAGTGAGAGATGATACCGGAGGCAGTCGGAGTCAAGGGCTGGAGAGCTGGAGAGTAGGTGTTTACTGTTCGTTACCAGGGCAGTGAGTGAGACTCAGGTTGAGGTAGGCTGACCCAAGGTAGTTGAGCAGGTCACCACTGGTGGCAGGACTAGCGCAGGGTGGAGCCTAATTATTAGTACTAGGCTACCAGGTGATAAGCTTACACGGGTAAGGGAGAGTGTGTGGGGTAAACGAGGAGGAGGAGGTAAACTGTGGGAATTTAAAGATGAGGGTTAAATTAGTAAGATGGAGAGAGGGAGGGAGAGAGATAACATACGAGGATTAATGGGAGAAAATACCTGTAGTAATGGGGATGCAGGTAGGGGAGGCAAGGTTAGTAATTATTTGGGGCGAGGTAAAAGCGGGGGAATTATTTGTGTAAAAATGATCTTGAGGGTATAATCAAGGGGTGAATTATCAGTACAGAAATAACTGGAGGGGCGGGGGAAAATCCCTGAAACGGAGGGATGGAGGGGAAATATAGTAAAGAATTAGTAGAGTAAAATTAACTCGAAAAGAGGGGAAGGGAATAATTAGGAGGCAGAATAAGGGAACGCAGGCAAGGGAAGGAAGGATAGAGAGAGAGAATGAGAGGGAGTGTAGGAAGAAGGAGGTACTGAGTAAGAGTTTGAGGGTAGAAGGAGAGGTAAAGAGAGATAGGGAGGGAGAGAAGAGAGGAGGAAGTGAGGACAAGAGGAACTAATGAAAGGAGATACCAAGGGAGGAGGGAGGAAACTAGGGAGGGTGAAAGGAAGCTAGGGAGAGAGGGAGGGAGAATGCTAGGGAGTGAGAAAGTTAGAGGGGAGGGAAGGAATGAGGAAATTAGGGTGGGAGAGGAGGAGTGGGGAAGTTAGGGAGGGAGGGAGGGAGGAAGTTGAGGGAGGGAAGGAGTGAGGAAGTTAAGGAGGGAGGGAAGGAAGGAGGGAGGGAGAGAGGGAGGGAAGGAAGGAGGGAGGGAAAGAAGGGAGGGAGAGAGGGAGGGAAGGAGGGAGGGAAGGAGGGAGGAAAGGATGGAGGGAAGGAGGGAGGGAAGGAGGGAGGGAAAGAAGGGAGGGAGAGAGGGAGGGAAGGAAGGAGGGAGGGAAAGAAGGGAGGGAGAGAGGGAGGGAAGGAGGGAGGGAAGGAGGGAGGGAAGGAGGGAGGGAAGGAGGGAGGGAAAGAGGGAGGAAGAGAGGGGGAGAGGAAAAAACTGAAAGTTGATGAAGAAGAAGCAGATATTATATCATGTATTTATTATACTGTCTTTTTGATGCCTTTTAAAGAAAAAAAAATTATTATGGTTTAACTTCCAGGGTCCTGGACCACTGGATGTGGATACCATAAGTCTTCCAGGGTCCTGGACCACTGGATGTGGATACCATAAGTCTTCCAGGGTCCTGGACCACTGGATGTGGATACCATAAGTCTTCCAGGGTCCTGGACCACTGGATGTGGATACCAAAAGTCTTTCAGGGTCCTGGACCACTGGATGTGGATACCATAAGTCTTCCAGGGTCCTGGACCACTGGATGTGGATACCATAAGTCTTCCAGGGTCCAGGACTACTGGATGTGGATACCATAAGTCTTCCAGGGTCCTGGACCACTGGATGTGGATACCATAAGTCTTCCAGGGTCCTGGACCACTGGATGTGGATACCACAAGTCTTCCAGGGTCCTGGACCACTGGATGTGGATACCATAAGTCTTCCACGTCAAGACCACTGGATGTGGATACCATAAGACTTCCACGTCAAGATCACTGGATGTGGATACCATAAGACTTCCACGTCAAGACCACTGGATGTGGATACCATAAGACTTCCACTTCAAGATCACAGGATGTGGATACCATAAGACTTCCACGTCAAGATCACTGGATGTGGATACCATAAGATTTCCACTTCAAGATCACAGGATGTGGATACCATAAGACTTCCACGTCAAGGCCACTGGATGTGGATACCAAAAGACTTCCACGTCAAGATCACTGGATGTGGATACCATAAGACTTCCACGTCAAGTTCACTGGATGTGGATACCATAAGACTTCCACGTCAAGACCACTGGATGTGGATACCATAAGACTTCCACGTCAAGAACACTGGATGTGGATAACATAAGACTTCCACGTCAAGATCACTGGATGTGGATACCATAAGACTTCCACGTCAAGACCACTGGATGTGGATGCCATAAGACTTCCACGTCAAGACCACTGGATGTGGATGCCATAAGACTTCCACGTCAAGACCACTGGATGTGGATACCATAAGACTTCCACGTCAAGACCACTGGATGTGGATACCATAAGACTTCCACGTCAAGACCACTGGATGTGGATACCATAAGACTTCCACGTCAAGACCACTGGATGTGGATACCATAAGACTTCCACGTCAAGATCACCTAAAGGTTAGTCGAGGTCTCTAAATACCCACATCTTGTGGTCTTTATATTAAAACAAGACTATTGACTTGAGCGTGTGATGTGCGACACAACACGAGGCTATACTTCCCACTTTTGAAAAAAAATGGAAAACAAAAAATATCGGCTGTGACATAAATGCAATTTCTGAAGCGAAGAGGAAAAAAAATCTCTCGTAGTGTTGCAAAATTTTGCAAAATTCTCGAATAAGTCGTCTTGCATATTTGCAACCGTTGCTAGGATTTGAAATTCTATGCGTTCGCAATTACGTTAAAAAAAATTAAAGTTGCTAGGCGAAGCCTATAAATAACTGCTAACTTTTACATATTTACGCTGAATTATAAAATAATTGTATTGATAGAATTTTGAAATTGTGATTTAATTAGTCATTTGATTTAGGACATTTTAGAACTACTGAAATATTTGAAGATATTCAGCTGTGATATATTAGTATGATACAACATTCGATAAATTACATATTTCTGAATGGTCTGCACAGTCATGGTGCGGTAGACCAGCTAGTGTTACACCATGGTATAGTAGACCAGCTAATGTTACACAGTGGTGTGGTAGACCGGCTGTGGCATGCAAAGAGTATGTTACAATTTACTCGGAGTATGTTATACACCCATATAGGCTGCTTCCCAACCAGCGAACCAGGTGCTAAGGGTTTAACGATCAGTAGGGTACCTGTCGTTAAATCAGTACCTTGGTTAGTTGACCAATCACAGGTAAGCCCGCCAAAGATGAAGCAACGTGGTTCACTTGTGATATGCACTGGCAGACTTGCCTACCTGCTGGTTGAGTACTGTGCTCTCTCTCTGGCTTCTGCTTTGCCATCTGTCACCATGGTGTACATTCATTATTCTATCTGTACATATTGTACAGTGTACGTATCTATATATAATGGATGAAGGCACAATATACATTGTGGTCTACTGCTGAGTTTGCTCCAATTCCCAATACGACCAGGTCTCACAGGCCATTCTTTACCCGTGTTCGTAATACCAGCTAATGTTTAACAATAGTGCGGTAGACCAGTCAATGTTACACAGTGGTGCGACAGCCCAGTTAACCACGAGAATAACCATTACAGCAGCGGTCGCTTGAACATTGACATCCAACACTGGTTATGCCAACGGTAGTTACATCAAACACAGGGCCTTGAAGCCAGAGAAATGGTATCTTGATACCGGTAAAATGTGGAAAAGGACCCGTAATAGATCACGCACCTGATAGACTCTGGCAGGGAGGAGGTCGTTGAGAACAGCAGAGGTGGTGCTGCCTTCAGCCCGGAGCTGTCTGACGCTCACCCCGTCCCAGGAAGCTGTGGAAAGATCACCAATTAAGCTCATCATCATGATTATCTTAGATCATCACGGTAATCTCACTACAGAAGTGGTGCCATGACACAGATGAACAACTCTTGGTCCAAGGAACTGGGGTTTCCCACCCATTCCTCGCAACAACTAAGTTTACCTTTCCTCTTAGGCTAGTATACTGTGGTACAGGCTAGTACACTGTAGTACAGGGTGGTACAGGCTAGTACACTGTAGTACAGGGTGGTACAGGCTAGTACACTGTAGTACAGGGTGGAACAGGCTAGTACACTGTAGTACAGGGTGGTACAGGCTAGTACACTGTAGTACAGGGTGGTACAGGCTAGTATACTGCGGTACAGGGTGGTACAGGCTAGTACACTGTAGTACAGGGTGGTACAGGCTAGTACACTGTAGTACAGGGTGGTACAGGCTAGTATACTGCGGTACAGGGTGGTACAGGCTAGTACACTGTGGTACTGGGTGGTACAGGCTAGTACACTGTACTAGAGTGGTACAAGCTAGTACACTGTAGTACAGAGTGGTACAAGCCAGTACAGTGTGGTACAGGGTGGTACAGGCTAATACAGTGTGGTACAGAGTGGTACAGGCTAGTACAGTGTGGTACAGGGTGGAACAGGCCAGTACAGTGGTACAGAGTGGTACAGGCTAATACAGTGTAGTACAGGGGGTACAGGCTAGTACACTGTAGTACAGGGTGGTACAGGCTAGTACACTGTGGTACAGGGTGGTACAGGCTAGTAAACTGTGGTACAGGGTGGTGCAGGCTAGTACACTGTAGTACAGGGTGGTACAGACTAGTACACTGTGGTACAGGGTGGTACAGGCAAGTACACTGTAGTAAAGGGTGGTACAGACTAGTACACTGTAGTACAGGGCGGTACAGACTAGTACACTCTGGTACAGGGTGGTACAGGCTAGTACACTGTAGTACAGGGCAATACAGGCTAGTACACTGTAGTACAGGGTGGTACAAGCTAGTACAGGGTGGTACAAGCTAGTACAGAGTGGTACAGGCTAGCACAGTGTGGAACAGAGCGGTACAGGCCAGTACACTGTGGTACAGGGTGGTACAGGAGGCTAGTACACTGGTACAGAGTGGTACAAGCTAATAGTGTAGTACAGGGGGTACAGGCTAGTACACTGTAGTACAGGGTGGTACAGGCTAGTAAACTGTGGTACAGGGTGGTACAGGCTAGTACACTGTGGTACAGGGTGGTACAGGCTAGTACACTGTGGTACAGGGTGGTACAGGCTAGTACACTGTGGTACAGGGTGGTGCAGGCTAGTACACTGCAGTACAGGGTGGAACAGACTAGTACACTGTGGTACAGGGTGGCACAGGCTAGCACACTGTAGTACAGGGTGGCACAGGCTAGTACACTGTAGTAAAGGGTGGTACAGACTAGTACACTGTGGTACAGAGTGGTACAGGAGGCTAGTACACTGTGGTACAGAGTGGTACAGGCTAGTACAGTGTGGTACAGGGTTGTGCAGGCTAGTACACTGTAGTACAGGGTGGCACAGGAGGCTAGTACACTGTGGTACAGAGTAGTACAGGATAGTACAGTGTAATACACTTTGGTACAGGCTAGTACACTGTAGTACAGGGTGATTCAGGCTAGTACACTGTAGTACAGGGTGGTACAGGCTAGTACACTGTGGTACAGGGTGGTACAGGCTAGTACACTGTAGTACAGGGTGGTACAGGCTAGTACACTGTAGTACAGGGTGGTACAGGCTAGTACACTGTAGTACAGGGTGATTCAGGCTAGTACACTGTAGTACAGGGTGGTACAGGCTAGTACACTGTGGTACAGGGTGGTATAGGCTAGTACACTGTAGTACAGGGTGGTACAGGCTAGTACACTGTAGTACAGGGTGGTACAGGCTAGTACACTGTGGTACAGGGTGGTACAGGCTAGTACACTGTAGTACAGGGTGATTCAGGCTAGTACACTGTAGTACAGGGTGGTACAGGCTAGTACACTGAGGTACAGAGTGGTACAGGCTAGTGCACTGTGGTACAGAGTTGTACAGTGTGGTACAGGCTAGTACACTGTGGTACAGAGTTGTACAGTGTGGTACAGGGTGGTACAGTGTGGTACAGAGTGGTACAGTGTGGTACGGTGTGGTACAGGGTGGTACAGAAGTTTCTGGTGTAACACAATATAAACAAACAATAATTACACAGTAACCGTCGTACTTTTGTTACCACTAAAAAAAAAGTAAACTTTCCGGTATTTTTCTGTTTTCTTTTCCTAGTTGTTTACTCTTGTTTTGTGCTCTATAATCCAGGAAGAAAAAATAATGTATATTTATTTTAAAATAATTATTGGCCAGGACAAAACTGGTAACTAACTAAATTTAACATTTTTTTCGCTTGGTATAAAAATAGACATTTTTAATAATTTTTGGAATTTCTTAATAAAATTTATATTTGATATTTAATACTTTCAAATATTGTAAGAAAAAAGTCATATTTTTACTTTCTGATGAAAGTAGCAGAAAATGAAAGTTGCAGAAGAAAGTAGCAGAAGATGAAAGTAGCAGAAGTAGCAGAAGATGAAAGTAGCAGAAGAAAGTAGCAGAGGATGAAAGTAGCAGAAGAAAGTAGCAGAAGATGAAAGTAGCAGAAGAAAGTAGCAGAGGATGAAAGTAGCAGAAGAAAGTAGCAGAAGATGAAAGTAGCAGAAGAAAGTAGCAGAAGATGAAAGTAGCAGAAGAAAGCCAAGTTGGGCTGTCAGATGTTGAGCTCAGTAAGCATTTATTATTATTTAACGGGGTAGATGTGTACATACACAGACCTGTAATACTTAAATATACACCGTGTATACACAGAGAGGTTATGTCTTAGTGTATACACAGAGAGGTTATGTCTCTCACTGTATACACAGAAAGATTGTCTCTCAGTGTATACACCGAGAAGTTATGTCTCTCAGTATATACACAAAGAGGTTATGTCTCTCAGTATATACGCAGAGGTTATGTCTCTCAGTATATACACAAAGAGGTTATGTCTCTCAGTATATACGCAGAGAGGTTATGTCTCTCAGTATATACACAGAGAGCTTATGTCTCTCAGTATATACGCAGAGAGGTTATGTCTCTCAGTATATACACAGAGAGCTTATGTAAGAACATAAGAACATAAGAAAGGAGGAACACTGCAGCAGGCCTGTTGGCCCATACTAGGCAGGTCCTTTACAATTCATCCCACTAACAAACATTTGACCTACCCAATTTTCAATGCTACCCAAGAAATAAGCTCTGATGTGCAAGTCCCACTCAAATCCAACCCCTCCCACTCATGTATTTATCCAACCTAAATTTGAAACTACCCAAAGTCCTAGCCTCAATAACCCAACTAGGTAGACTGTTCCACTCATCTACTACCCTATTTCCAAACCAATACTTTCCTATGTCCTTTCTAAATCTAAACTTATCTAATTTGAATCCATTACTGCGGGTTCTCTCTTGGAGAGAGATTCTCAAGACCTTGTTAATATCCCCTTCATTAATACCTATCTTCCACTTATACACTTCGATCAGGTCTCCCCTCATTCTTCGTCTAACAAGTGAATGTAACTTAAGAGTCTTCAATCTTTCTTCATAAGGAAGATTTCTAATGCTATGTATTAATTTAGTCATCCTACGCTGAATGTTTTCTAACGAATTTATGTCCATTCTGTAATATGGAGACCAGAATTGAACTGCATAATCTAGGTGAGGCCTTACTAATGATGTATAAAGCTGCAGTATAACCTCTGGACTTCTGTTGCTTACACTTCTTGATATAAATCCCAGTAATCTATTTGCCTTATTACGTCGCTCTCAGTGTATACACAGAGAAGTTCTACATTATTTAACTTATAAGTGTATGTCTCTCAGTGTATACACAGAGAGATGTATGTCTCTCAGTATATACACAGAGAGATGTATGTCTCTCAGTATATACACAGAGAGATGTATGTCTCTCAGTATATACACAGAGAGATGTATGTCTCTCAGTGTATACACAGAGAGATGTATGTCTCTCAGTGTATACACAGAGAGATGTATGTCTCTCAGTATATACACAGAGAGATGTATGTCTCTCAGTATATACACAGAGAGATGTATGTCTCTCAGTATATACACAGAGAGATGTATGTCTCTCAGTATATACACAGAGAGATGTATGTCTCTCAGTATATACACAGAGAGATGTATGTCTCTCAGTATATACACAGAGAGATGTATGTCTCTCAGTATATACACAGAGAGATGTATGTCTCTCAGTATATACACAGAGAGATGTATGTCTCTCAGTATATACACAGAGAGATGTATGTCTCTCAGTATATACACAGAGAGATGTATGTCTCTCAGTATATACACAGAGAGATGTATGTCTCTCAGTATATACACAGAGAGATGTATGTCTCTCAGTATATACACAGAGAGATGTATGTCTCTCAGTATATACACAGAGAGATGTATGTCTCTCAGTATATACACAGAGAGATGTATGTCTCTCAGTATATACACAGAGAGATGTATGTCTCTCAGTATATACACAGAGAGATGTATGTCTCTCAGTATATACACAGAGAGATGTATGTCTCTCAGTATATACACAGAGAGATGTATGTCTCTCAGTATATACACAGAGAGATGTATGTCTCTCAGTATATACACAGAGAGATGTATGTCTCTCAGTATATACACAGAGAGATGTATGTCTCTCAGTATATACACAGAGAGATGTATGTCTCTCAGTATATACACAGAGAGATGTATGTCTCTCAGTATATACACAGAGAGATGTATGTCTCTCAGTATATACACAGAGAGATGTATGTCTCTCAGTATATACACAGAGAGATGTATGTCTCTCAGTATATACACAGAGAGATGTATGTCTCTCAGTATATACACAGAGAGATGTATGTCTCTCAGTATATACACAGAGAGATGTATGTCTCTCAGTATATACACAGAGAGATGTATGTCTCTCAGTATATACACAGAGAGATGTATGTCTCTCAGTATATACACAGAGAGATGTATGTCTCTCAGTATATACACAGAGAGATGTATGTCTCTCAGTATATACACAGAGAGATGTATGTCTCTCAGTATATACACAGAGAGATGTATGTCTCTCAGTATATACACAGAGAGATGTATGTCTCTCAGTATATACACAGAGAGATGTATGTCTCTCAGTATATACACAGAGAGATGTATGTCTCTCAGTATATACACAGAGAGATGTATGTCTCTCAGTATATACACAGAGAGATGTATGTCTCTCAGTATATACACAGAGAGATGTATGTCTCTCAGTATATACACAGAGAGATGTATGTCTCTCAGTATATACACAGAGAGATGTATGTCTCTCAGTATATACACAGAGAGCTTATGTCTCTCAGTATATACACAGAGGTAATGTCTCTCAGTATATACACAGAGAGCTTATGTCTCTCAGTGCATAAACACAGTTTCCTTAATCCCAATTTCACGGTTAAAGTATTTTTAAGTGGTAGGGGAGACATGCGGATTTAATAACCCTTTCAGTGGTAGATAAGCTTTAAACCCCACTAGCCAACCAACCAGTAAAACGGTAAGTTTGCGCCCTAGCAAGTCTGAACTTACAACGAATCTTTCTTGAAATTAGATGCATAAGCTGAGCAGGTTTGAAGCGATCAAATGAGATTTTTTTAAATGATTGCACATAAAAAATGTTGCATAATTAAAAATTACACTTTCAAACGCCTGCAGCCTCCAGCAACTTCTTCTTGGTAGGAAAATCAATGATGAAAGGTTGAAGCCGATCTGAACAGTCGTTCTCAAGGTATTGCATGCCAACACAGTAGGAGTAACTAGAGATATATCAGTAGCTTCACGATCGAAGAAACGTATCCCCATGCTGCATAACCCCAGCCCCATCTACCTCAAAGCAGAGGGAAGGCTGGGAATAGTGCTGATGCAGTTAACTTTCTAATGCAGTAAAGTATTATCACTGAAGACTTGCAACAAATCAGGAAAGTATTTACAAGTGATCACATGGACACTAATATAATATTTCTAGAATAAAAACAGCAAAACAGGAAATGCGGAGTTTAAAACTAATTTAAATGTTTCACTAAGAAGCACCAGCTTTGAGAGTAGGATGAAGAGGTACAGTAGTACCTCGGTATACGGCCGTAATTCGTTCCAGAAGGATGTTCGCGTGCCGATCTGTTCGAGAACCGAACGAATTTGTTTCCAAAAAGAATGTAGATTAATCCGTTTCAGACTCCCAAAAATACACTTACAATAATACACTTACATAATTGTTCGAGTTGGGAGGTGGTCGTATACCGAGGTACAACTGTATTCACTTCTCATCTCAGAAACGATAATCTTAAAATACATCAATATATTAAGTTTGAAGCCTCTCGCAGTTTGCATTATCAAATTATCAGCGTTGAAGTTTGAAGCCAATCGCTCGAGGCATTTTCAAATTATCATTCTGAAATCAGTATTCAAAATTTTCCTCAGGGTTTCCGTAAAAAAAAAAAAAACGCGGAAGACAGTCACCAGTTTTTCACGAAAATTAAATTAATAAAACCGGCAGATTAAAACTTGATAAACTAAAAATTAAGAACAAAATTCCTCTGGGGAAAATATATCAGTATAACAAGTTTAAAGCTGATCGGAGAAGGCATTTCCTAGTTCATTTCATCACCAGATGTTTGATCGACCAGACTGTTATTACATGCGAACCACACGGGTCTATATAGTCATCACAGCCTTGAGAACGATCAACCAGGCTGTTACCATATATACGTGTGAATGAGTATACATGTGTACCTACGTGCATATATACGTGTGCACGGATACATGTGCACATTTGTACGAGCATAAGAGTATTTGAGTGCGAAAGAAGTCCAATTAAGTTGTAATAGTCAATAATAATAATAATAATAATTATAATAATAATAATAATAATAATAATAATATCTTCATTTACAAGTACCTGACACAACTTATACAGACCATAGCTGACATCAATGACATATTACTATATCGAAAGTCGCTTGTTATGCTGAGCGTTTCGGGCAAATTAGGTCAATTTTGTCCCAGGATGCGACCCACACCAGTCCACTAACACCCAGGTACCCATTTTATACTGCTAGGTGAACAGGGACAGCAGGTGTCTTGTGGAAACATGTCCTTAATGTTATCCATAAGACACCTGCTATGTCTTATGGAAGGGTGAAGGAGGGTTTCGAGCCCAGGCTCGAGACCTTCCTCCACCCTTCACTTTATTCATGAGTACATACATGAGTACATGTAGACATGAGTACATAAGCGCATGATTAACAGTGTATAAGTGGAAATACAAACCTGCGCACATGTGTACGAGTGTACTGGAAGTGTACAAGTATCGAAATTAAATATCGAAATTAAATATCGAATATTAAATATCGAAATTAAATATCGAATATTAAATATCGAAATTAAATATCGAAATTAAATATCGAAATTAAAGCATACATAAAAATGAAACTAAAAAAAAATAAAAACTTAGCTTCACATAGCTTGTTAAAGTACGATAAATTTAGCTTAGTTACCGACCGAAAAGTTTACACAAAAGCCAGCCTCTGGTCTGTTCTTTTCAAGCAAAAGTAAACTTTTGTCTCATAGGTTTAATCAACATTAAAACCTCAATAAAACAATAAAAGTGACAAAAAATAATGAATATTTCCCTTCTGTTGTTGAACTAGAGGAAGTGAGATAAATAACTTGACCTGGAGGGATTATATACGTAGATGACGCGACGTGACTGTGATTATTTTAATTCTGTGGATGTAGAGGTGAGTTGAGTAGCTTGTGGTGTAGTAGGCTGTTAGTGCTGGTGAGTTGAGTAACTTGTGGTGTAGTAGGCTGTTAGTGCTGGTGAGTTGAGTAGCTTGTGGTGTAGTAGGCTGTTAGTGCTGGTGAGTTGAGTAGCTTGTGGTGTAGTAGGCTGTTAGTGCTGGTGAGTTGAGTAGCTTGTGGTATAGTAGGCTGTGAGTGCTGGTGAGTTGCGTAGCTTGTGGTGTAGTAGGCTGTTAGTGCTGGTGAGTTGAGTAGCTTGTTGTGTAGTAGGCTGTTAGTGCTGGTGAGTTGATTAGTGTTCTAGTAGGTAGTGAGTGCTGGTGAGTTGCCTAGCTTGTGGTATAGTAGGCTGTGAGTGCTGGTGAGTTAAGTAGCTTGTGGTATAGTAGGCTGTGAGTGCTGGTGAGTTGCGTAGCTTGTGGTGTAGTAGGCTGTTAGTGCTGGTGAGTTGAGTAGCTTGTGGTGTAGTAGGCTGTTAGTGCTGGTGAGTTGATTAGTGTTCTAGTAGGTAGTGAGTGCTGGTGAGTTGCCTAGCTTGTGGTATAGTAGGCTGTGAGTGCTGGTGAGTTGCGTAGCTTGTGGTGTAGTAGGCTGTTAGTGCTGGTGAGTTGAGTAGCTTGTGGTGTAGTAGGCTGTTAGTGCTGGTGAGTTGATTAGTGTTCTAGTAGGTAGTGAGTGCTGGTGAGTTGCCTAGCTTGTGGTATAGTAGGCTGTGAGTGCTGGTGAATTAAGTAGCTTGTGGTATAGTAGGCTGTGAGTGCTGGTGAGTTGCGTAGCTTGTGGTGTAGTAGGCTGTTAGTGCTGGTGAGTTGAGTAGCTTGTGGTGTAGTAGGCTGTTAGTGCTGGTGAGTTGAGTAGCTTGTGGTGTAGTAGGCTGTTAGTGCTGATGAGTTGAGTAGCTTGTGGTGTAGTAGGCTGTTAGTGCTGGTGAGTTGATTAGTGTTCTAGTAGGTAGTGAGTGCTGGTGAGTTGCCTAGCTTGTGGTATAGTAGGCTGTGAGTGCTGGTGAGTTGCCTAGCTTGTGGTATAGTAGGCTGTGAGTGCTGGTGAGTTGCCTAGCTTGTGGTATAGTAGGCTGTGAGTGCTGGTGAGTTGCCTAGCTTGTGGTATAGTAGGCTGTGAGTGCTGGTGAGTTGCCTAGCTTGTGGTATAGTAGGCTGTGAGTGCTGGTGAGTTGCCTAGCTTGTGGTATAGTAGGCTGTGAGTGCTGGTGAGTTGCCTAGCTTGTGGTATAGTAGGCTGTGAGTGCTGGTGAGTTGCCTAGCTTGTGGTATAGTAGGCTGTGAGTGCTGGTGAGTTGAGTAACTTGTGGTATAGTAGGCTGTGAGGGCTGGTGAGTTGAGTAGCTTGTGGTATAGTAGACTGTGAGGGCTGGTGAGTTGAGTAGCTTGTGGTATAGTAGGCTGTGAGTGCTGGTGAGTTGACTACTCGTGTTCTAGTAGGCTATGAGTGCTGCTGAGTTGATTATTCATGTTCTAGTAGGCTGTGAGTGCTGTGAGTTGACTAGGTTGTGCTCTAGTAGGTTGTGAGGAGTACTGGGTTTACTAGTCAGGGTAATGGGATACTGGGGATACCATCAAGCATCACTGAGGTTCAGGGGACCGGGGCTAAAGGGATACTGGAAATACCTGTCTAGGATCACTGAAGTTCAGGGGACTGGAATAAAGGGATACCGGGAATACCTGTCTAAGATCATTGAAGTTCAGGGGTCCGGGGTATACTGGGAATACCTGTCTAGGATCACTGAAGTTCACGAGACCAGGTTAAAGGGACACTGGAGGATACCGTTTTAATGACTCAACAATAGTCATGGTAGGTGCCTTCATGTTATCGAAGGATTCTTATTTAGGTATCCGTAGCTCGGTTAGTAGAGCACTCAGTTTGCACATTGAGGTCCGTGGCTCGATCTCTGGTACGGATGGAAAAATTACGACGTGTTTCCTTAGGACACCTGCTGTCCTTGTTCCCCTAGCAGTAAATAGGTACTTGGGTTTTAGCCGACTGGTGTGGGTCGCGTCCTGATGAAAAATTTAACCTAATTTGCCCGAAATGCTTTGCGTTACCAGGGGCATTCTAAATAGTATGTCATTGGTGTCAGCTATGGTATGTTTAAGTTGCATCATGTAGTTGTAGAAATTAAGATTATCACTATTATTATTATTATTATTATTATTATTATTATTATTATTATCACTATTATTATCACTATTATTATTATTATTATTATTATTATTATTATTATTCCTAGGAGGATGGGTTGAATGTCAATGATAAAGGTGAATGTTGATGCCATCATTAAAGCTATTCTCCTCCTAATCCTCGGATCAAATTTGATTACTTAACATTCCCAAGGCGCTACCAGAGGATATTCCACTACTACCACTATGACTACTACCACTAATACTATCACAACTACTACTACTACTACCACAACAACTACTACTACTATACTACCACTACTACTACTACCACTATTACTATTACCACTACTACCACTACTACTACTACCACAACTACTACTACTATACTACCACAACAACTACTACTACTACTATACTACCACTACTACTACTACTACCACTATTACTATTACCACTACTATTACTACTACTACCACAACTACTACTACTACTACTGCTACTACTACCACTACTTCTACTACCACTACTACTACTGGTACTATTACTATTACCACAACTACTACCACCACTATTACTACTACTAATAATAATAATTGATCAATATTTCCAGACTATACTATTTCTGGACATAGAGCAACTCAAGCTTTCATCAAGCTGAACATCACGATTATCGTACTGCTAACAAGAGTGAAGATTAAGCTTCATAAGACCCTTTGCTACACTTACACCTTTGACATGGTTGTACAGAGAACACTATATATATATATATATATATATATATATATATATATATATATATATATATATATATATATATATATATATATATATATATATATATATATATATATATATATATATATATATATATATATATATATATATATATATATATATATATATATATATATATATATATATATATATATATATATATATATATATATATATATATATATATATATATATATATATATATATATATATATATATATATATATATATATATATATATATATATATATATATATATATATATATATATATATATATATATATATATATATATATATATATATATATATATATATATATATATATATATATATATATATATATATATATATATATATATATATATATATATATATATATATATATATATATATATATATATATATATATATATATATATATATATATATATATATATATATATATATATATATATATATATATATATATATATATATATATATATATATATATATATATATATATATATATATATATATATATATATATATATATATATATATATATATATATATATATATATATATATATATATATATATATATATATATATATATATATATATATATATATATATATATATATATATATATATATATATATATATATATATATATATATATATATATATATATATATATATATATATATATATATATATATATATATATATATATATATATATATATATATATATATATATATATATATATATATATATATATATATATATATATATATATATATATATATATATATATATATATATATATATATATATATATATATATATATATATATATATATATATATATATATATATATATATATATATATATATATATATATATAATATATATATATATATATATATATATATATATATATATATATATATATATATATATATATATATATATATATATATATATATATATATATATATATATATATATATATATATATATATATATATATATATATATATATATATATATATATATATATATATATATATATATATATATATATATATATATATATATATGCAAAACATTTACACCACACATTGCCCTTACACAGGACATCTCCGCCTCCAGCCGCCTCCTCGCTGCAGCATTTACAACCCAAGCTTCACACCCATATAAGAGTGTTGGTACTACTATACTTTCATACGTTTCCTTCTTTGCCTCCATATATAATGTTTTTTTTGGTCTCCACATATACCTCAACCCACCACTCGCTTTTTTTCCTTCATCAATTCTATGATTAACCTCATCCTTCATAAACCCATCCGCTGACAAGTCAACTCCCAAATATCTAAAAACATTCACTTCTTCCATACTCCCTCTCTCTAATGTGATATCCATTTTTTCTTTATATAAATCATTTATGTAATGCTTTAAACTATTGTGGGTCCTTCAGGTCAAGAATTATTAAGGGTCGAACCTCCATTTACAAACCGTATGACAGACACGCTCCCTACCTGTACCTATCTACGGATTAATTAAATAAACTCAAAGATGGTCACTAATATCCGCATCCTACA
This sequence comes from Cherax quadricarinatus, assembly GCF_038502225.1. Classification (NCBI taxonomy): domain Eukaryota; kingdom Metazoa; phylum Arthropoda; class Malacostraca; order Decapoda; family Parastacidae; genus Cherax; species Cherax quadricarinatus. The sequence goes on along the minus strand of NW_027196940.1, from coordinate 1,596 downwards.
GATCAATGCAGTCAGGTCAGCAGATAGTTATGGGACTCGAACCTTGGACCTTGAGTTGCATGTGATGTGTGTGGCTGCCGTAGGTGTTGGTAGCGGTGCATGCGATGACAGCAGAGTCATCAGGTGCTACGTTAGTCACCCTCACCTCAGCCCGGACTTTGCTGCTACCATCCTCCACGCCAGCCTCCTCAGACACCTCAACACTGTACCTGGCAAGACCATGCATTCAACGGGGCATTAGAAATGCTTATTATTACTATTTTAATATATTATTATTTACGTTATTATTATTATTATTATTATTATTATTATTATTATTTACAACATTTCTATTCTTCTACCATGACACAGTGAATAAAACAAAAAGGCAACATTCACCATCATCCCCAGAGTGCAGCCCAGTCTTTCAAACTTCCAGGACTTAAGTCCTGCTCACCAGTTTCCTCGAATCCCCTAAGTGTTACCTTGCTTAAACTCCAACAGCACTTGTCTTTACTCTTCCCGATCTTAGACACTCATGCCTGCTGGATGCTCAAGCCCATGACACTTTAAACCTTCTTCACTTCACCTTGGATTTATCCATTGTCTTGATCATCCTATGTAGCTGTAGTTTCTATAAAATCCCAAACCACCTCAGCAACCTTTTTTTTTTACCCTCTTAGTAATACTATTTGCAAACCCACACGGTAATCTAATGTCTACACATACTTTGCATAATATTCTCACCTCGAATTCCTCCCAAACATCATGGTCCGGCTGCCTTCAACTTCGTCGCTGCAACGTTTAAAGCACATGCTTTTGTCCATACAAAGGTGTAGATACCGATGTACTATGGCACTTTAATCTTTCTCTCTCCGCAAGTCCATTCTCAAATATCTAAACACATACACTTCCTCTATACTCCCTCCCTTCAATCTAATTTCCAATTTTTCATTGCCTAATCTATTTTGTTACTCTCATTTCCTTACTCTTTTCTGTGTTTTTTCTTAATTTCATTATTTGTGTGTGTGTGTGTGTGTGTGTGTGTACTCACCTAGTTGTACTCACCTAGTTGAGGTTGCGGGGGTCGAGTCCGAGCTCCTGGCCCCGCCTCTTCACTGATCGCTACTAGGTCACTCTCCCTGAGCCGTGAGCTTTATCGTACCTCTGCTTAAAGCTATGTATGGATCCTGCCTCCACTACATCGCTTCCCAAACTATTCCACTTACTGACTACTCTGTGGCTGAAGAAATACTTCCTAACATCCCTGTGATTCATCTGTGTCTTTAGCTTCCAACTGTGTCCCCTTGTTACTGTGTCCAATCTCTGGAACATCCTGTTTTTGTCCACCTTGTCAATTCCTCTCAGTATTTTGTATGTCGTTATCATGTCCCCCCTATCTCTCCTGTCCTCCAGTGTCGTCAGGTTGATTTCCCTTAACCTCTCCTCGTAGGACATACCTCTTAGCTCTGGGACTAGTCTTGTTGCAAACCTTTGCACTTTCTCTAGTTTCTTTACGTGCTTGGCTAGGTGTGGGTTCCAAACTGGTGCCGCATACTCCAATATGTGTGTGTGTGTGTGTGTGTGTGTGTGTGTGTGTGCGTGTGTGTGTGTGTG
>NW_027196939.1:65000-73358 GCF_038502225.1 Cherax quadricarinatus | reverse complement strand
CCCACTGTGTGCTGCTACACTGTTCTGTATGATAGTTACATTGTGTGAACACCCACAGTGTGCTTCTGCAATGTTCTGTATGATATTTGCATTGTTGGAACACCCGCAGTGTGCTGCTACGCTGTTCTGTATGATAGTGACATTGTGGGAACGCCCGCAGTGTGCTGCTACACTGTTCTGCATGATAGTTACATAGTGGGAACACCCACAGTGTGCTGCTACAGTGTTCTGTATGATAGTTACATTGTGGGAACACCCAGAGTGTGCTGCGGCAGTGTTCTGTATTATAGTTACATTGTGGGAACACCCACAGTGTGCTGCTACACTGTTCTGTTTGATAGTTACATTGTGGGAACACCCACAGTGTGCTGCTACGCTGTTCTGTATGATAGGCACATTTTGGAAACACCCACAGTTTGCTGCTACACTGTTCTGCATGATAGTTACATTGTGGGAACACCCACAGTGTGCTGCTACAGTGTTCTATATGATAGTTACATTGTGGCAACACCCGCAGTGTGCTGCTACACTGTTCTGTATTATAGTTACATTGTGGGAACACCCACAGTGTGCTGCTACACTGTTCTGTTTGATAGTTACATTGTGGCAACACCCGCAGTGTGCTGCTACACTGTTCTGTATGATAGTTACATTGTGGGAACACCCCCACAGTGTGCTTCCACAGTGTTCTGTATGATAGTTACATTGTGGGAAAACCCGCAGTGTGCTGCTGCACTGTTCTCTATGACAGTTACATTGTGGGAACACCCACATTGTGCTGCTACAGTTTTCTGTACCTGGAGGTTACCTGGAGGTTATTCCGGGGATCAACGCCCCCGCGGCCCGGTCCACGACCAGGCCTCCCGATGGATCAGGGCCTGATCAACTAGGCTGTTACTGCTGGCCGCACGCAGTCCGACGTACGAGCCACAGCCCGGCTGATCCGGCACTGACTTTAGGTATCTGTCCAGCTCTCTCTTGAAGGCAGCCAGGGGTTTATTGGCAATTCCCCTAATGCTTGATGGGAGGCTGTTGAACAGTTTTGGGCCCCGGACACTTATGGTGTTTTCTCTTAGTGTACCAATGGCGCCCCTACTTTTTATTGGCGGCATTTTGCATCGCCTGCCCAGTCTTTTACTTTCGTAGGGAGTGATTTCTGTGTGCAGATTTGGGACCATTCCTTCCAAGATTTTCCAAGTGTAGATTATGATATATCTCTCCCTCCTGCGTTCCAACGAGTACAAGTCAAGTGCTTCCAAGCGTTCCCAGTAGTTAAGGTGCTTGACAGAACTTATACGTGCAGTAAAGGATCTCTGTACACTCTCTAGATCTGCGATTTCACCTGCTTTGTATGGAGATGTTAATGTACAGCAGTATTCCAGCCTAGAGAGAACAAGTGATTTGAAAAGGATCATCATGGGCTTGGCATCTCTCGTTTTGAAAGTTCTCATTATCCATCCTATCATTTTCTTTGCACGTGCGATCGTGGCACTGTTGTGATCCTTGAAAGTGAGATCCTCAGACATTACTACTCCCAGGTCCCTTACATTATTTTTCCGCTCTATTGTATGGCCGGAGTCAGTAGTATACTCTGTTCTAGTTATTATCTCCTCCAGTTTTCCATAACGGAGTAGTTGGAATTTGTCCTCATTGAACATCATATTGTTTACCGTTGCCCACTGGAAAACTTTGTTTATATCTTCTTGGAGGTTAACCGCGTCCTCAGCAGATGACAGCCTCATGCAGATCCTAGTATCATCCGCAAAGGATGATACGGTGCTGTGGTGTATGTCTCTGTTTATGTCTGATATGAGGATAAGGAATAAGATGGGGGCGAGTACTGTGCCTTGTGGAACAGAGCTCTTCACTATGGCAGCCTCCGATTTAACTCTGTTGACCACTACTCTTTGTGTTCGATTTGTTAGGAAGTTGAAGATCCATCTCCCCACTTTCCCAGTTATTCCTTTAGCACGTATTTTATGGGCTATTACGCCCATACATTACGCCCATTACGCCCATTACATTGTTGGAAAACCCACAATGTGCTGCTACACTGTTCTGTATGATAGTTTCATTTTGGGAAAACCTACAGGGTGCTGCTGCAACATTATACTATTGACAGTTACGCAGGGTAAGCACTTCCCTTTTGACTACATGCTAAACGGACGTCACTGCCCTCCCGCGCTAGGTCCTGGGCTTCGCCAGTGGAAATGCCAGCAGTATGCTGCTACACTGTTCTGTACCTGGAGTATACCTGGAGGGTGGTCCTGGGTTCTATGCCCCTGCGTCCCGGTCCATGACCAAGCCTCGTGATGAATCAGAGCCTGATCAACCAGGCTGTTACTGTTTGCCCCACGCAAACCGGCGTACGAACCACATCCCTCCTGGTCAAGAACTGACTTTAGGTGCCCGTCCAGCTCCCTCTTGAAGACAGCCAGGGGTCTAATGACAATCCCTTTCATGTGTGTTGGGAGGTAGTTAAACAGTCTTGGCTCCTGACAGTTATTGTGTTGTCTCCTAGCGTACTCATGGCTCCCCTGCTTTTCATTGGGAGGATGTTGTACCGCCTGCCGAGTCTTTTGCTTTCGTAGGGAGTGATTTCCGTGTGCAGATTTGAACTAGACCCTCTAGGATTTTCCAAGTGTATATTATGATGTATCTTTCTCGCCTGCATTCCAAGAAGTACAGGTCAAGGGACTTCAACCATTCCCAGAAATTTAGGTTCTGTATTGTACTTAAACATGCAGTGAAAATTCTCTGTATATTCTCCAGGTCTGCAATTTCGCCTGCCTGAAAGGGGCTGTTAATGTACAGTAATACTCCTGCCTAGAGAGAAGAAGCGATTTGAAGAGAAACATAATTGGCTTGGCATCTCTAGTTTTAAAGGTTCGCATTATGCGTTCTGTCATTTTCCTAGCAGATGTGATAGAGGCATCATTGTGATTTTTGAAAGTGAGATTTTTTGACGTTATCATTCTCATTTCCTTCACATTAGTTTTTCGCTCTATTGTGTAGTTGGAATTTGTTTTATACTCTGATCCAGTTTTTATTTCCTGAGATGTTCCATACGCAGTAATTGAACCTTGTTCTCATTGAACTTCATATTGTTTTCTGAGGACCACTTAAAGACTTGGTTAATGTCAGTTTGGAGACTGACAGTGTTCTCAGTGGATGACACTGTCATGCAAATTCGATATCGTCAGCTGTGGCTAACATCTCAATGTCAAATATGAGGATAGTTACAAAGTGGGAGCACCAGCACTGTACTGTTACACTGTTCAGTATGATAGCTGCACTGTGGGAACACAAACAGTGTGCTGCAACACTGTTAGTCCGTGGCAATACTGACAGTGTGCTACTACTCTATTCTGTGTGATAGTCACACAGTGGGAACAGTGGTAGCTATGGTTCCCTGTCTTATTCCAGCACACAGGATGCCTTTCTTGCGTCAGGTGGTGAATTCTATCTGATGAGAGACTTCAGTAATGAAGACATCGTCGAGCATTCCAACAAAGTAGCTACAGTAGCTCATTAGGGTATCATTCCAATACAGTAGTTACAGTAGCTTCCTAGGGTATCAATCCAATACAGTAGCATCCTAGGGTATCATTCCAATACACACAGCAAGAGTAACACACACACACACACACACACACACACACACACACACACACACACACACACACACACACACACACACACACACACACACACACACACACACACACAAGGGAAAGCAAACAGCACTGAGACAACACAATTACGTCGGGAGAGGTAAAGTGCTCAAATTTCTGGCATCTATTGTGAGAGACAGTGAGTCGCTGTGTTCCCCCTACCACTAGTGACCCCTGACCTGACCCCCTCCCCCTCACGTGGGAGGTCACAACCCTGTGTGGTGGGTGGGGTATGAATGGAGATGGAAGGGGGTCAGGGGAGGGTGCTTGAGTGGTGGAGGTTAATGTAGGTTAGGTTAGGTAAAGTTAGGTTCCGTGTGGTTAGGTTAAATAAGGCTAGATTAAGTTAGTTTAGGTTGGAGATGGTTAGGATTGGTTAGGTTGGATTAGGTAAAGTAAGGTAAGGCACCACTAGAAAACGTTAGGCAAAGATAGTTAAAGTTAGGTTATTTTAAGGTTAAGAAAGGCTAGATTTTCTTACCTTCGATAAACTTACACACACACACACACACACACACACACACACACACACACACACACACACACACACACACACACACACACACACACACACACACACACATACACACACACACACACACACACACACACACACACACACACACACACACACACACACACACACACACACATTTAGCGGGGCCAGGAGCTATGACTCGACCCCTGCAACCACAAATAGGTGAGTACAAATAGGTGAGTACACACACACACACACACACACACACACACACACACACACACACACACGTGAACTGCTGCCCTCCGTAACCTACTTAATACAGATGGTATGTGAAGGGTCACCTGTGATTTGCAGGTCGTGTTTCCCTGGGGAGTCGTTAAGTGGATGGTTGTGAGCTGTTTTGTGTTGTCGGGTCGTTGGTGTTTAGTGAGCTGTGAGGATTAATGAAACAGCTAGGTTTATGGCGTTTTATTTTCTTCTTCTTCTTCTTCTTCTTCTTCTTCTTCTTCTTCTTCTTCTTCTTCTTCTCCTTCTTCTTCTTCTTCTTCTTCTTCTTCTTCTTCTTCTTCTTCTTCTTCTTCTTCTTCTCCTTCTTCTTCTTCTTCTTCTTCTTCTTCTTCTTCTTCTTCTACTTCTTCTTCTTCTTCTTCTTCTTCTTCTTCTTCTTCTTCTTCTTCTTCTTCTCCTTCTTCTTCTTCTTCTTCTTCTTCTTCTTCTTCTTCTTCTTCTTCTTCTTCTTCTTCTTCTTCTTCTTCTTCTTCTTCTCATTCTTCTTCTTCTTCTTCTTCTTCTTCTTCTTCTTCTTCTTCTTCTTCTTCTCCTTCTTCTTCTTCTTCTTCTTCTTCTTCTTCTTCTTCTTCTTCTTCTTCTTCTTCTTCTTCTTCTTCTTTTCCTTCTTCTTCTTCTTCTTCTTCTTCTTCTTCTTCTTCTTCTTCTTCTTCTTCTTCTTCTTCTTCTTCTCCTTCTTCTTCTTCTTCTTCTTCTTCTTCTTCTTCTTCTTCTTCTTCTTCTTCGTCTTCTTATCACCAACATTATCACATATATACCTCAATAATAATAATAATATTTTTTATTTCTACAAGTACATGATACAACTTATACAGACCAAAGTTGACATCAGTCAGAAAGTATCTTGTTGTGCAGAGAAATTTCCCGAAACTTAGATTAATCTTATCCCCCAGGATGCGACTCATACCAGTCATTTAACACCCAAGTAACTACTCATTGTTCGATGAACAGAAACAAAAGGTGTAAGGTGACTAACACCCAGGTACTTACTGCTAGGTGAAAAGAAATAGCAGGTGTAAGATGACTAACACCCAGGTACTTACTTACTGCTAGGTGAACAGAGACAGCAACTGTAAGAGAGTAACACCCAGGTGCCTACTTACTGCTAGGTGAACAGGGACAGCCGGTGTAAGGTGACTAACACCCAGGTACTTACTTACTGCTAGGTGAACAGAGACAGCAAGTGTAAGAGAGTAACACCCAGGTGCCTACTTACTGCTAGGTGAACAGGGACAGCCGGTGTAAGGTGACTAACACCCAGGTACTTACTTACTGCTAGGTGAACAGAGACAGCAAGTGTAAGACAGTAACACCCAGGTGCCTACTTACTGCTAGGTGAACAGGGACAGCCGGTGTAAGGTGACTAACACCCAGGTACTTACTTACTGCTAGGTGAACAGAGACAGCAAGTGTAAGAGAGTAACACCCAGGTGCCTACTTACTGCTAGGTGAACAGGGACAGCCGGTGTAAGGTGACTAACACCCAGGTACTTACTTACTGTTAGGTGAACAGAGACAGCAAGTGTAAGAGAGTAACACCCAGGTGCCTACTTACTGCTAGGTGAACAGGGACAGCCGGTGTAAGGTGACTAACACCCAGGTACTTACTGCTAGATGAACAGGGACAGCAGGTGTAAGGCGACTAATATCCAGGTACCTATTTACTGCTAAGCGAACAAGAACAGCAGGTGTAAAGAAACACGCCCAGTGTTTGCACCCGTACCGGGAATCGAACCACGGACCTATGTACCTCTCACGTATATACCGTCAGATTACAGGGAAAACAAACGAGTTACCCCTAAGCAATAGTTCAAAATAATTATATTATCCAGCGGTAACTCAGTAGTATTTTGTTACTTTGCATAAGACTCCTGCTGGGTACCTGGGTGTTAGTCGACAAGTGTGGGTCGCATCCTGGTAACAAGACTGACCTAATTTTCACGAAATGCTCTGTATAACATGGGGCTTTCTATGTAGTAGCATGTCAGTGATTTCAGCTAGGTTTGTATACCTTGTATATGTACTTATAGCAATAAAGATACCATGTATTATTATTATTAATTATTATTATTATTATTATTATTACTATTATTATTATTATTATTATTATTATTATTATTATTATTATTATTATTAGTAGTAGTAGGTAGTGGTGGATAGGTATTGGTAAATTAGCGTGGTAGTGGTGGTGCCTAGGTGGTAGTGGTAGTGGAGTAGGTGGTAGGTGGCTGCTGGTGGTGGTGGTGCTGGTTGGTGGTGGTGGATCAGGATGACTGGTGGTGGTGGTGGTGCTGGTGGTAGGTGAGTGGTACAATTGCTGGTGGTGGTAGGTGGTGGTAGGTGCTAGGTAGTTAGGTGGTGCTGGTGGTGGTGGTGGTGGTGGTAGGTGGTGCTAGGTGGTGGTAGGTGGTGGTGGTACTAGGTGGTGGTAGGTGGTGGCTAAGTTGGTACGGTAGGTGCTGGTGGAGTGGTGGTGGTGCTAGTAGGTAAGGTGGAGTAGTGGTGCTGGTAGGTAGGTGGTGGTGCTGCTGGTAGGTGGTGGTTGGTGGTGGTGGTGGTAGTGGTGGTAGGTGGAGTGGTGGATGGTGTTTGCCGGCATAGGCGGGGCCAGGGAGGGCGAGGGTGAGGAGGAGGGGAGAGGGGGAGAAGATCGAGAGAGAGAGAGAGAGAGAGAGAGAGAGATCAGTGTTTCAAGGGAGGGGCCTTCAACACAGGAGGGATGTGGGTGACCTTACTGTTATGTACAAGGCCATTATTGTCAAAGTACCACACTTGGATCCACTTCGAGGACAGCGTGAAGCCAGCTTTTACACCACAAGACGGGCAGAAAGCAGCAACTTTACTCAGAGAGAGAGAAAAAAAAAAGAGATGAGGAAACTGAAGGAACGAAACGTTGAACACAACACGTTTCACACACAGTTTGCAGATGCTGCCATTCAACTTACCCTAGAAGACTTTTGAGGAATTCGTACGTGGCTCTTGATCCAAGGAACTCAGGTTATTCTTTCTCCTCCTCAGATCCAAACCTAGATTGAACTCGCCTTCCCGCCGGAGGTACTGTAATACTCTACTGTAACAATAATAAGTAATAAATTGTTTTATTACCTTAATTTACATATTCAAGAATATGGAGAAGAATAGGCAATAACTTGTTTCTGATGGAGGTAATTTTTATTTTACAGGAGCGAGGTGGTGTGACTCTCTCTCTCTCTCTCTCTCTCTCTCTCTCTCTCTCTCTCTCTCTCTCTCTCTCTCTCTCCATCTTATCCTTGTGTCATCAACACCACCAGTCACCCCTGTGTTTACCAGCCACAAGACAGAGGTCTCTGAGGTCTCTGTACTCCCGGGAGCTTCTCGCTCGACCCATTCATAAGAAGCGTCATTCAACGACAGTTGAGTCCCGTGGATCATCAATTCCTGTCCCACACCCTCGTTTGTCACCCCACTCATTCAATATTCATTTATAAGACCTGCTTCTAGCATACGTGAGGAGGCTGTGTCTTCTAGTGTCTCCTGTGTTCACACACACACTGGAACAAGTATACGCATACATACACATACATATGTTCATATAAACATATACACTCCAAATATACACTTTATAGTTATCATATATATATATATATATATATATATATATATATATATATATATATATATATATATATATATATATATATATATATATATATATATTATTTTATTATTATCACACTGGCCGATTCCCACCAAGGCAGGGTGGCCCGAAAAAGAAAAACTTTCACCATCATTCACTCCATCACTGTCTTGCCAGAAGGGTGCTTTACACTACAGTTTTTAAACTGCAACATTAACATTATGTAGAACAGGGCGATAGTAAACTATGCACGATTAGGGTCACATATGACATGGTCCTTAGACGAAAAGATAAACTGA
>NW_027196939.1:57500-60000 GCF_038502225.1 Cherax quadricarinatus | reverse complement strand
TTGACTTTCAATCATTCTATATTGTGACTTTCAATCATTCCATATTGACTTTCAATCATTCTATATTGTGACTGTCAATCATTCTATATTGACTTTCAATCATTCTATATTGTAACTTTCAATCATTCTATATTGTGACTTTCAATCATTCTATATTGACTTTCAATCATTCTATATTGTAACTTTCAATCATTCTATATTGTGACTTTCAATCATTCTATATTGACTTCGAATCATTCTATATTGTGACGTTCAGTCATTCCATATTGACTTTCAGTCATTCTATAATGTGACTTTCAATCATTCTATATTGACTTTCAATCATTCTATATTGTGACTTTCAATCATTCCATATTGACTTTCAATCATTCTATATTGTGACTTTCAATCATTCTATACTGACTTTCAATCATTCTATATTGTGACTTTCAATCATTCCATATTGACTTTCAATCATTCTATATTGTGACTTTCAATCATTCCATATTGACTTTCAATCATTCTATATTGTGACTTTCAATCATTCTATATTGTGACTTTCAATCATTCTATACTGACTTTCAATCATTCTATATTGACATTCATTCATTCTAAAATGTGACTTCCAATCATTCTATATTGTGACTTTCAATCATTCTATATTGACATTCATTCATTCTATAATGTGACTTTCAATCATTCTATGTTGTACCTTTTAATCATTCTATATTGTGACGTTCAGTCATTCCATATTGACTTTCAATCATTCTATAATGTGACTTTCAATCATTCTACATTGACTGTCAATCATTCTATATCGACTTTCAATCATTCTATATTGACTTTCAATCATTCTATACTGACGGTCAATTATTCTATATTGACTTTCAATCATTCTATATTGACTTTCACTCATTAATGACTTTCACTCATTCTTTAATGACTTTCAATCATTCCATATTTACTTTCAGTCATTCTATATTGGCTTTCAGTCATTCTATATTGACTTTCAATCATTCTATATTGACTTTCACTCATTAATGACTTTCACTCATTCTTTAATGACTTTCAATCATTCCATATTTACTTTCAGTCATTCTATATTGACTTTCAATTATTCTGTAATGATTTTCAATTACTCTATATTGACTTTCAATCATTCTCTACAGAGACTTTAAATAATTCTATATTGGCTTTCAATCATTCTATAGTGTGACTTTCAATCATTCTATATTGACTGTCAATCATTCTCTACAGAGACTTTAAATAATTCTATATTGGCTTTCAATCATTCTATAGTGTGACTTTCAATCATTCTATATTGACTGTCAATCATTCTATATTGACTTTCAATCATTCTATATTGTGACTTTCAATCATTCTATATTGACTGTCAATCATTCTATATTGACTTTCAATTATTCTATATTGACTTTCAATCATTCTATTCTGTGACTTTCAGTCATTCTATGTTGTCTTTCAATCATTCTAAATTAACTTTCAAACATTCTATACTGTGACTTTCAATCATTCTCTAAAGTTTTACCTACATATATATGCAAGTCTAATTGACCTACGAAATGCCTTCGTAATAGTTAATAGGGTTTAAACGCTATCGACTGCACTAGAATCCCCGAGGCTGCGCTTAACCTTTCCACCACTACACAAGCATACTTTGATCCCTAAAATTAATCCCTAAAATTAAAGTAAACTCTTAGCGTATATACGCTGAGAGAAATTCACCTCTCAGGGTATATATATATATATATATATATATATATATATATATATATATATATATATATATATATATATATATATATATATAATATAAATGTTTATGCAACTCAAAATGTGTTAATTTTTTTACACAACTCAAAATGATGCAGGAATTTTTTACGCAACTCAAAATGTGTTGAATTTTTTTTACGCAACTCAGAATATGTCACGAAATCTTTATGCAATTTAAAATGTGTTTAGAAAGTGTTTATGCAACTCAAAATGCGTTGAGAATTTTTTACGCATTTCGAAACGTGTTGACATTTTTATAGGCTACTCAAAATGTGTTGAGATTTTTTCTGTGTCATTATGAAATTCCAAAATCATTAAAACCATAATTAAAATATAATTATGATACGCAAAAATGTTATGGTGAACGGAGTTTAATTACTTAGAACAACGTAATGTGGCGTAATGTGTTGCGTAGTTAGAAAGTGAAGAATGTTGCGTGAAGTGAAGGTGAAGGATGTGTTATGAAGAGTGAAAGTGAAAAATATGTTGTTATGTAGAGTGAAAATGAAGAATAAGTCACAATTCCGTGGCGGCTACAATTCCAAACTGTCTCGCAGCTCCTAGAGAAAACTGAACACAAATCCAAGACTCAGCTGCAAGACAATGTTATTGTGGCAACGTTTCGACCACCTCAGGTTTTATCAAGTCAGCAAAGTTCTACATAGAATGAAACGTCTTCACTCGATATGTATATATATATATATATATATATATATATATATATATATAT
>NW_027196939.1:40000-50000 GCF_038502225.1 Cherax quadricarinatus | reverse complement strand
GTTGTTGTTGCTTCTGCTGCTGCTGCTGTTGTTGTTGCTGCTGTTGTTGTTGTTGCTGTTGTTGTTGTTGCTCTTGTTGCCGTTGTTGTTGTTGATTTTGTTGTTTCTGTTGTTGTTGCTGTTGTTTTTGCTGCTGTTGCTGCTGTTGTTGCTGCTTTTGCTGTTATTGTTGTTGTTACTGCTGCTGTTGTTGTTGTTGCTATTATTATTATATTATTGTTATTATTATTATTATTATTATTATTATTATTATTATTATTATTATTATCATAATAATAATAATAATAATAATAATAATAATAATAATAATAATAATAATAATAATAATAAGAAGAAGAAGAAGAAGAAGAAGAACAGAAAACAACATTATGAAGAACAAACAACATTGAGAACATCAAGCAATAACATTAAGAACATCAAACAGCAGCATTAAAAACAGAAAACAACTTTAAGAACAGCAAGTAACATTAAGAACAGCAAACAACAATAACATTAAGAACAGCAAACAACAACATTAAAAGAAGAAAACAACATTAAGAACAGCAATCAACATTGAGAACAACAAACAACATTAAAAACAGCAAACACCAACATTAAGAACAGCAAACACAGCACTAACATTCCCACCACTGACACACAACTCAATATTACTACGCCCTTAACTCCCCCTCCCTCTCTCCCTTCCCCCCCTCCCCTCCCTCCCCCACCGTCCCCTCCCTACCCAACCATCCCCTCCCAACCACTCTTTCCCCTCCCAACCGCTCCTTCCCCTCCCATCACCCCACCTTCCTCCAACCTCTTTCATCTTTCCCCTCCCCCTACCCTTCCCCCTTTTCCAACTCTCTCTTCCTCCCCATTTTCCCTTCCTCTCCTCTTCCTCTCTCTCTACCCCTCACCTCCTCTCACTTTTCCCCTCCAACACACGGTACGTAACTGAAACAAATGACAACAAACCAAGAGAAATAACTTCCATAGTGATGCTTTTATATCCCTTGTGCCCTCTCGTGTAGGATATTGTTGTGGCTGATGACACTGTATCAAGGTGTAGGATATTGTTGTGGTTGATGGCACTGTATCAAGGTGTAGGATATTGTTGTGGTTGATGGCACTGTATCAAGGTGTAGGATATTGTTGTGGTTGATGGCACTGTATCAAGGTGTAGGATATTGTTGTGGTTGATGGCACTGTATCAAGGTGTAGGATATTGTTGTGGTTGATGGTACTGTATCAAGGTGTAGGATATTGTTGTGGTTGATGGTACTGTATCAAGGTGTAGGATATTGTTGTGGTTGATGGTACTGTATCAAGGTGTAGGATATTGTTGTGGTTGATGGTACTGTATCAAGGTGTAGGATATTGTTGTGGTTGATGGTACTGTATCAAGGTGTAGGATATTGTTGTGGTTGATGGTACTGTATCAAGGTGTAGGATATTGTTGTGGTTGATGGCACTGTATCAAGGTGTAGGATATTGTTGTGGCTGATGGCACTGTATCAAGGTGTAGGATATTGTTGTGGTTGATGACACTGTATCAAGGTGTAGGATATTGTTGTGGTTGATGGTACTGTATCAAGGTGTTGGATATTGTTGTGGTTGATGGCACTGTATCAAGGTGTAGGATATTGTTGTGGTTGATGACACTGTATCAAGGTGTAGGATATTGTTGTGGTTGATGGTACTGTATCAAGGTGTTGGATATTGTTGTGGTTGATGACACTGTATCAAGGTGTAGGATATTGTTGTGGTTGATGGTACTGTATCAAGGTGTTGGATATTGTTGTGGCTGATGACACTGTATCAAGGTGTAGGATTTTGTTGTGGTTGATGACACTGTATCAAGATGTAGGATATTGTTGTGGTTGATGGCACTGTATCAAGATGTAGGATATTGTTGTGGTTGATGACACTGTATCAAGGTGTAGGATATTGTTGTGGTTGATGACACTGTATCAAGATGTAGGATATTGTTGTGGCTGATGGCACTGTATCAAGGTGTAGGATTTTATTGTGGTTGATGACAATGTATCAAGGTGTAGGATATTGTTGTGGCTGATGACACTGTATCAAGGTGTAGGATATTGTTGTGGTTGATGGCACTGTATCAAGGTGTAGGATATTGTTGTGGCTGATGGCACTGTATCAAGGTGTAGGATTTTGTTGTGGTTGATGACAATGTATCAAGGCGTAGGATATTGTTGTGGCTGATGACACTGTATCAAGGTGTAGGATATTGTTGTGGTTGATGGTACTGTATCAAGGTGTAGGATATTGTTGTGGTTGATGGTATCACTGTATCAAGGTGTAGGATATTGTTGTGGCTGATGACACTGTATCAAGGTGTAGGATATTGTTGTGGCTGATGACACTGTATCAAGGTGTAGGATATTGTTGTGGTTGATGGTACTGTATCAAGGTGTAGGATATTGTTGTGGTTGATGGCACTGTATCAAGGTGTAGGATATTGTTGTGGTTGATGGTACTGTATCAAGGTGTAGGATATTGTTGTGGTTGATGGGTGTAGGATATTGTTGTGGTTGATGGTACTGTACTGTATCAATCAAGGTGTAGGATATTGTTGTGATTGATGGCACTGTATCAAGGTGTAGGATATTGTTGTGGTTGATGGCACTGTATCAAGGTGTAGGATATTGTTGTGGCTGATGACACTGTATCAAGGTGTAGGATATTGTTGTGGCTGATGACACTGTATCAAGGTGTAGGATATTGTTGTGGCTGATGACACTGTATCAAGGTGTAGGATATTGTTGTGGTTGATGGCACTGTATCAAGGTGTAGGATATTGTTGTGGCTGATGACACTGTATCAAGGTGTAGGATATTGTTGTGGCTGATGACACTGTATCAAGGTGTAGGATATTGTTGTGGTTGATGGCACTGTATCAAGGTGTAGGATATTGTTGTGGTTGATGGTACTGTATCAAGGTGTTGGATATTGTTGTGGTTGATGGCACTGTATCAAGGTGTAGGATATTGTTGTGGTTGATGGCACTGTATCAAGGTGTAAGATATTGTTGTGGTTGATGGTACTGTATCAAGGTGTAGGATATTGTTGTGGTTGATGGTACTGTATCAAGGTGTAGGATATTGTTGTGGTTGATGGCACTGTATCAAGGTGTAGGATATTGTTGTGGCTGATGGTACTGTATCAAGGTGTAGGATATTGTTGTGGTTGATGACACTGTATCAAGGTGTAGGATATTGTTGTGGTTGATGACACTGTATCAAGGTGTAGGATATTGTTGTGGTTGATGACACTGTATCAAGGTGTAGGATATTGTTGTGGCTGATGACACTGTATCAAGGTATAGATTATTGTTGTGGTCTACACCTACCATAACAATATACCGGACTCAGAGATACGGGAGGCAGTGTAAAATAGACCTGGTGAAAAGTAGGGGTCGCAGTGGGCACAATAAGAGAACACAGTGCCAATATCCGTGGTCCAGGACTCTTCCACTTGCTACCAGAAAATGTCAGAAATATTGATGGGATAAGTGTAAAAGTTTGAGAGAGGAAACTGGATCAGTAACTTTCCCCAGGTGTTGGATCAGCCAGGCTGTGATGGATTCGTGGGCCAGTGGCCCGGCCCTAGCACCAACAACCTGGTTGACCTAGGCAAAGTATGAATAGACAAGCCAAGGATAGGAAAACTCTCGATACCGGCCACAGGTGTATATCACAGGTATATATAACACAGGTATATATATCACAGGTGTATATCCTTCTTCCTCCCTCCTTTCCATCCCCCATCCCCTCCTCTCCTCTTCCCTCCTTCCCTTCTTCTTAACCTCCTCTACACCCTTTCCTTCCGTCTTCAGCCATCCATCCTCCTTCTTCCCCTCCCCCAGCCCCCTAACCCTCCCCCAGCCCCCTTCCCCTGCCCCTCCCCTGCCCACCTGCTCCCCTGCCCCCTGCCCCCTGCCCCCCTGCCCCCCTGCCCCCTCCCCCCAACACTGCCAGGTTTCACAGGGAGTCTGGAAAGACAAGTCGCTCCAACAATATTTAGTCAAGTCCGTCTACTCTCAATCATGTCAGTCCCCGGTGACTGCTGCTGTCAGATCAGCCACCCAGGTGCTGTCAACTACTGTCTCACGGGAGACACCAGGTGACACCTCAATTGCAGACACGTCTCTCTCTCTCTCTCTCTCTCTTTCTCTCTCTCTCTCTCTCTGTCTCTCTCTCTCTCTCTCTCTCTCTCTCTCTCTCTCTCTCTCTCTCTCTCTCTCTCTCTCTCTCTCTCTCTCTCTCTCTCTCTGCTTAATGGTACTTTATAATAATAAGAACAATAATTACGTAATGGAAATGGAAATAATAATAATAATAATAATAATAATAATAATAATAATAATAATAATAATAGTAATAGTAATAATACTAATACTAATAATTATAATAACAACAACAATAATAATAATAATAATAATAATAATAATAATAATAATAATAATAATAATAATAATAATAATAATAATAATAATAATAATAATTAATAATTATAACAAGAACAACAACCCTCCGTGACACTGCGTCATGAAGCAACATTAATGGTCATTACATAATCAGTGGTACAGAGGTGACAATAATTTGTGTTGTAAGAGAACGTTTGACGCCTCCACCTTCCTTTTAATTACTTAACTACGCAATTGAATCTGTTGGTGCCATTTAGGACGAGTGTTTAGCAACCACGGTGGTAACAGCCGTGGTTGTTATTTGTGGTTTGTTTTAACGATTGTTTATGTTCTTGGTTTTACGCTTGTTTGAAGCTGGACGCTTCTCAGGGCTGAGGGACTGACCACCTCAAAGTTACGTCTAGGTTGATGGACTGACCATCTGAAGACTCCTTCTTCAGATCTGATAAACTGACCACCTCAAAGTATTTCATCAAAACTGAGGACAGCCACCTCAAAACTACATCAAAACTGAGGACTGACCACCTCAAAACTACGTCATCAAAACTGAGGACTGACCACCTCAAAACTACGTCATCAAAACTGAGGACTGCCACCTCAAAACTACGTCATCAAAACTGAGGACTGACCACCTCAAAACTACGTCATCAAAACTGAGGACTGACCACCTCAAAACTACGTCATCAAAACTGAGGACTGACCACCTCAAAACTACGTCATCAAAACTGAGGGACTGGACCACCTCAAAACTACGTCATCAAAACTGAGGGACTGACCACCTCAAAACTACGTCATCAAAACGAGGACTGACCACCTCGAAACTACGTCTTCAAAAAGCGTCTACAGTTTAAGCAACCTTCATACTGGTACATCATAATTTATTCCAAACAGATCTGTTAACACAACAGGACATTATTTAGCGTCAGTCGTTACCACCATTATGCCACAAAACTACATCCAGGATATCACCGACTCCGCTGCTTAGTTCATGACCAGCACCATGACCATGGTGCTGGTCATGCTGCTGGCCATGGTGCTGGTCATGGTGCTGGTCATGGTGCTGGTCATGGTGGTGGTCATGGTGCTGGTCATGGTGCTGGTTATGCTGCTGGTCAAGGTGCTGGTTATGGTGCTGGTTATGGTGATGGTCATGGTGCTGGTGCTGGTTATGGTGCCGGTCATAGTGCTGGTTATGGTGCTGATTATGGTGCTGGTCATGGTGCTGGTTATAGTGCTGGTTATGGTGCTGGTCATGGTGCTGGTTATGGTGCTGGTTATGGTGCCAGTCATAGTGCTGGTTATGGTGCTGATTATGGTGCTGGTCATGGTGCTGGTGGAAATAAATGGTATAAAATACCGACACAATGGAAATATAAACACACAATGCAGTATAATGTGATCCTTTATTGACAACGTTTCACCCACGCAGTGGGCTTTTTCAAGTCACACACGTAGATCCGTGTGTGACTTGAAAAAGCCCACTGTGTGGGTGAAACGTTGTCAATAAAGGTGCTGGTTATGGTGCTGGTCATGGTGTTGGTCATTGTGCTGGACGTGGTGTTGGTCATGGTGCTTGTCATGGTGCTGGTCATGGTGCTGGTCATGGCGTTGGTCATGGTGCTGGTCATGGTGCTGGCCATGGTGTTGGTCATTGTCTTAGTCATGGTGTTGGTCATTTTGTTAGTCATGGTGCTGGTCATGTGCTGGCCATGGTACTGGCCATGGTGCTGGTCATGGTGCTGGTCATGGTGCTGGTTATGGTGCTGGCCATGGTGCTGGTTATTGTGCTGGTCATGGTGCTGGCCATGGTGCTGGTCATGGTGCTGGTCATGGTGTTGGTCATTGTGCTGGTCATGGTGCTGGTCATGGTGCTGGTCATGGTGTTGGTCATTGTGCTGGTCATGGTGCTGGTCATGGTGCTGGTCATGGTGTTGGTCATGGTGCTGGTCATGGTGTTGGTCATGGTGTTGGTCATTGTGTTGGTCATGGTGCTGGTCATGGTGCTGGTTATTGTGCTGATCATGGTGCTGGTCATGGTGCTGGTTATGGTGCTGGCCATGGTGCTGGTTATTGTGCTGGTCATGGTGCTGGCCATGGTGCTGGTCATGGTGCTGGTCATGGTGTTGGTCATTGTGCTGGTTATTGTGCTGGTCATGGTGCTGGTCATGGTGTTGGTCATGGTGCTGGTCATGGTGTTGGTCATGGTGTTGGTCATTGTGTTGGTCATGGTGCTGGTCATGGTGCTGGTTATTGTGCTGATCATGGTGCTGGCCATGGTGCTGGCCATGGTGCTGGTCATGGTGTTGGTCTTTGTGTTGGTCATGGTGCTGGTCATGGTGATGGTCATGGTGCTGGTCATGGTGCTGGTCATGGTGCTGGTCATGGTGCTGGCCATGGTGCTGGCCATGGTGCTGGTCATGGTGCTGGTCATGGTGCTGGTCATGGTGCTGGCCATGGTGCTGGCCATGATGCTGGCCATGGTGCTGGCCATGGTGCTGGTCATGGTGCTGGTCATGGTACTGGCCATGGTGCTGGTCATGGTGCTGGTCATGGTGCTGGTCATGGTGCTGGCCATGGTACTGGCCATGGTGCTGGCCATGGTGCTGGTCATGGTGCTGCCCATGGTACTGGCCATGGTGCTGGTCATGGTGTTGGTCATGGTGCTGGTCATGGTGTTGGTCATGGTGTTGGTCATTGTGTTGGTAATGGTGCTGGTCATGGTGCTGGTTATTGTGCTGATCATGGTGCTGGTCATGGTGCTGGTTATGGTGCTGGCCATGGTGCTGGTTATTGTGCTGGTCATGGTGCTGGCCATGGTGCTGGTCATGGTGCTGGTCATGGTGTTGGTCATGGTGCTGGTCATGGTGCTGGTCATGGTGTTGGTCATGGTGCTGGTCATGGTGTTGGTCATGGTGTTGGTCATTGTGTTGGTCATGGTGCTGGTCATGGTGCTGGTTATTGTGCTGATCATGGTGCTGGTTATGGTGCTGGCCATGGTGCTGGTCATGGTGTTGGTCTTTGTGTTGGTCATGGTGCTGGTCATGGTGCTGGTTATGGTGCTGGTCATGGTGCTGGTCATGGTGATGGTCATGGTGCTGGTCATGGTGCTGGTCATGGTGCTAGTCATGGTGCTGGCCATGGTGCTGGTCATGGTGCTGGCCATGGTACTGGCCATGGTGCTGGCCATGGTGCTGGCCATGGTGCTGGTCATGGTGCTGGTCATGGTACTGGCCATGGTGCTGGTCATGGTGCTGGTCATGGTGCTGGTCATGGTGATGGTCATGGTGCTGGCCATGGTGCTGGCCATGGTGCTGGTCATGGTGCTGCCCATGGTACTGGCCATGGTGCTGGTCATGGTGCTGGTCATGGTGCTGGCCATGGTACTGGCCATGGTGCTGGTCATTGTGCTGGTCATGGTGCTGGCTATGGTACTGGCCATGGTGCTGGCCATGGTGCTGGTCATGGTGCTAGTCATGGTACTGGCCATGGTGCTGGCCATGGTGCTGGCCATGGTCCTGGACATGGTGCTGGCCATGGTGCTGGTCATGGTGCTGGCCATGGTACTGGCCATGGTGCTGGCCATGGTGCTGGTCATGGTGCTAGTCATGGTACTGGCCATGGTGCTGGCCATGGTGCTGGCCATGGTGCTGGCCATGGTGCTGGCCATGGTGCTGGCCATGGTGCTGGCCATGGTGCTGGCCATGGTGCTGGTCATGGTGCTGGCCATGGTGCTGGCCATGATGCTGGCCATGGTGCTGGCCAGTAGGAATCTGTTTACATCGTTAGAAAATATTCTCTCCTGTTTAACAACGTTTTATTTTTCGCTTTTTAACTTGCTTTCACCTCCATATTTTGTTTTTTTCTGTGTATTAATATTTTTAATCTCAAGCTCTGTGTTTTTTATATATGAATTTGTTTTTTATGAACTTTCAGAGTAATACAGTGACGATAGTGTTCAACCTATTATATTTTCCATACACACACACACACACACACACACACACACTCTACAGGAGAGAGAGTGGAGGATGAACCAGCACGACTGGACCTCGTGTTTACCCTGAGCAGTTTAGACATTGAAAATAACACATATGAGAGGCCCCTTGGAGCTAGTAATCACGTGGTTCTGTGCTTTGAATACAAAGTAGATTTACAAGTGGGGAGGGTAACAGGAGCTGAACGGGGGAAAAGCCAAACTATAAAAGGGGAAACTGCACAGGTATGAGGAACTTCCTGCAGGGGGTTCAGTGGGACAGAGAATTGATAGGAAAGACAGTAAACTAAATGATGGATTACGTAACAACAAAATGCAAGGAGGCAGAGGAGAGGTTTGTTCCTAAGGGCAACAGAAGTAATGGGAAGAGCAGAATGAGTCCTTGGTTTACCCGAAGGTGTAGGGAGGCAAAAACTAAGTGCACTAGAGAATGGAAAAAGTACAGAAGGCTAAGGACCCAAGAAAATAAGGAGATTAGTCGAAGAGCCAGAAACAAGTATGCCCAGATAAGGAGGGAGGCCCAGCGACAGTACGAAAATGACATAGCATCGAAAGTCAAGTCTGACCTGAAACTGCTGTATAGCCACATTAGGAGAAAGACAACAGTCAATGACCAGGTGATCAGGCTGAGGAAAGAAAGTGGGGAACTCACAAGAAACGATCAAGAAGTATGTGAGGAGCTTAACACGAGACTTAAGGAAGTATTTACAGTGGAGCCAGGAAGGCCTCTGGGAAGACAACACAGAGGGGGACACCAGTAAGAACTATACCAACAAATGTTGGATGACATACACAACCGAGGAGGAGGTGAAGAAGCTCCTAAATGACCTTGATACCTCAAAGGCGATGGGACCGGACAACATCTCCCCTTGGGTTCTTAGAGAAGAAGTAGACATGTTGTGTGTACCACTATATACAATCTTCAACACATCCCTTGAAACTGGGCAACTACCTGAGGTATGGAAGACGGCAAATGTAGTCACCATTTTTAAGAAAGGAGACAGAAACCAGGCACTAAACTATAAACCAGTGTCTCTGACGTGTATAGTATGCAAAGTCATGGAGAAGATTATCAGGAGGAGAGTGGTAGAGTACCTGGAACGACAAAAGATCACAAACGACAACCAGCACAGATTCGTGGAAGGCAAATCCTGTGTCACAAACCTACTGGAGTTGTATGATAAAGTAACAGAAGTAAGACACGAGAGAGAGAGAGAGAGAGAGAGAGAGAGAGGTGGGTTGACTGCATTTTCTTGGACTGCAAGAAGGATTTCGACACAGTTTTTCAAAGGAAATTAGTGCAGAAGCTAGAGGATCAGGGGCGTATAACAGAAAGGTCACTGCAATGGATCAGAGAATACCTGACAGGGAGGCAACAACGAGTCATGGTGCGTGATGAAGTATTACAGTGGGCGCCTGTGACGAGCGGGATCCCACAAGGGTCAGTCCTGGGACCAGTGTTGTTCCTGGCATATGTGAATGACATGATGGAAGGGGTAGACTCAGAAGTGTTCCTGTTTGCAGATGATGTGAAGTTAATGAGAAGAATCAAATCAGGTGAGGATCAGGCAGGACTA
>NW_027196939.1:0-25000 GCF_038502225.1 Cherax quadricarinatus | reverse complement strand
TATTATTATTATTATTATTATTATTATTGTTGTTGTTGTTGTTGTTGTTGTTGTTGTTGTGAGTCACTGGAGGGACCTTTAAGATGCTTCCAGAATTTTTTTCCGTTTTTATTTTTTTTCCATCTTTTTTTTTATTTCGCTCATAACTCAAGAATGCCTCATCCGACCGGCTCTAGACTTTCAACGCTGGTGTACGGTAACCAGGACCAGAGTCTATCAACAACTGGGCCACGCACAGGAGCCCCCGGACCAAAGTTTGAAGGAACCAGTCCCAGCTTCGATAACTTCCAAAATCTTCTGCTGCTTGACTTAAAACTTCATAACACCTGGACGTCATAACTCGGCGCTGCGGTACAAACTTTAATGATTGTAAAACTCTGGCAGGTTTTTCTTTACTCCCGATAAACCACGTTCACTGTACTTCAGTCTGCCTCTTATGAACGGCTTCAGGTTTTAGTAATAATAATAAGATAAATAATAATAATTATTATAATAATAATAATAATAATAATAATAATAATAATAATAATAATAATAATAATAATAATAATAATAATAATAATAATAATAATTATAATAATAATAATAATAATAATAATAATAATAATAATAATAATAATAATAACAATAATTAGAATAATAATAATAATAATAATGATAATAACAATAACTAGAATAATAATAATAATAATAATAATAATAATAATAATAATAATAATAATAATAATAATAATAATAATTATAATAATAATAATAATAATAATAATAATAATAATTATAATAATAATAATATCAATAATTATAATAATAATCATAACAATAATAATTAATAATAATAATAATAATAATAATAATAATAATAATAATAATAATAATAGTAATCATAGTAATAATATAATTTTCAACGGTTGCTGCAACTTACCGACATTTTAGTTTCCATTAAATTCAATTTTGTGTTCGGGTAAATTTGTCAATGATTTGAATTAGTCCAGAAACCATCAGAATATTTGTAATCTATGCGAAAACTGGGGAATATCTCTTCCTATCGGCTTCAAACCTTCCACCCTGGTGTGTGTACCACAAGGCGAGATTCCCCTTGTCATTAACCTGCATTATTAAGTCTCACTTTGCTAATTTTATTAAAATAAATAATGACACTGATTTATATTCAATAACTGAAGAATGTTAAGTCCTGTAATACCTTGTTGGCTCACAGCTGGTTCCAACTTCACCCTGTACCCTGTTTGTTGGCCCACAGGTGGTTCCAACTTCACCCTGTACCCTGTTTGTTGGCCCAAAGGTGGTTCCAACTTCACCCTGTACCCTGTTTACATTTTTCTTAATAGAAAGAGGCAGGTAACCGCTCTTAGCTTGTAAATAAAGTTTGATCTCTCTCTCTCTCTCTCTCTCTCTCTCTCTCTCTCTCTCTCTCTCTCTCTCACTCTCTCTCTCTCTCTCTCTCTCTCTCTATCTATCTATCTATCTATCTATCTATCTATCTATCTCTCTTACCCTAACCTTGTAAAAAAACTCGTGAAAATAAAACAAGAGAGCAAGAGAGACAAAAAATAATAAAGAGAAAGAGAAAAAGAAAGATAATGCAAGACATAGAAGCGCAGAAGAGATAATAGAGAGAAAGAGAGTAAGAGAAAAAAGAGAAACAGAAATGGAAAGAAAGAATCAAAAGAGAGATAAACAAAAGAGAGAAAGAAAGAAAAGAGAAAAAAAACAAAGAAAAAAAAGAGAAAAACAAAGAAACGAAAGAGAAAGAAACAAAGAAACAAAAGAAAAAATACGAAAGAGGAACAAAAGAGAAAGAAACAAAAGAGAGAGAAACAAGAGAAGCAAAGGAGTAAGAAACAAAAGAGTAAGAAACAAAAGAGAAAGAAACAAAAGAGAAACAAAAGAGAAATATTAATGTTGATAGAATTACCGACAATATATTAAACAAAAGAGAAATAAGCAAAAGAATAAAAAACAAAAGAGAAAGAAACAAAAGAGTGAGAAACAAAAGGGAAAGAAAGAAAAGCAGAAAAGGTAAATCATTCTCGCTCAAACAATCAATATCACTCATGAATTTAAATCACTGTTAAACGCGTTTGTAAATAATCATCCTCGGCTGCCAGCGGTGAAATATGATCACTTTTGTAAGTAGCAACCGGTGTAAATCATCCAGGAATGTTGCACCAAGTGTAAATCATCCAGGAATGTTGCACCAAGTGTAAATCATCCAGGAATGTTGCACCAAGTGTAAATCATCCAGGAATGTTGCACCAAGTGTAAATCATCCAGGAATGTTGCACCAAGTGTAAATCATCCAGGAATGTTGCACCAAGTGTAAATCATCCAGGAATGTTGCACCAAGTGTAAATCATCCAGGAATGTTGCACCAAGTGTAAATCATCCAGGAATGTTGCACCAAGTGTAAATCATCCAGGAATGTTGCACCAAGTGTAAATCATCCAGGAATGTTGCACCAAGTGTAAATCATCCAGGAATGTTGCACCAAGTGTAAATCATCCAGGAATGTTGCACCAAGTGTAAATCATCCAGGAATGTTGCACCAAGTGTAAATCATCCAGGAATGTTGCAAGAAGTGTAAATCATCCAGGAATGTTGCAGGAAGTGTAAATCATCCAGGAATGTTGCACCAAGTGTAAATCATCCAGGAATGTTGCACCAAGTGTAAATCATCCAGGAATGTTGCAGTAAGTGTAAATCATCCAGGAATGTTGCAAGAAGTGTAAATCATCCAGGAATGTTGCACCAAGTGTAAATCATCCAGGAATGTTGCACCAAGTGTAAATCATCCAGGAATGTTGCACCAAGTGTAAATCATCCAGGAATGTTGCACCAAGTGTAAATCATCCAGGAATGTTGCAGTAAGTGTAAATCAACCAGGAATGTTGCAAGAAGTGTAAATCATCCAGGAATGTTGCACCAAGTGTAAATCATCCAGGAATGTTGCACCAAGTGTAAATCATCCAGGAATGTTGCACCAAGTGTAAATCATCCAGGAATGTTGCACCAAGTGTAAATCATCCAGGAATGTTGCAGTAAGTGTAAATCATCCAGGAATGTTGCAAGAAGTGTAAATCATCCAGGAATGTTGCACCAAGTGTAAATCATCCAGGAATGTTGCACCAAGTGTAAATCATCCAGGAATGTTGCACCAAGTGTAAATCATCCAGGAATGTTGCAGTAAGTGTAAATCATCCAGGAATGTTGCACTAAGTGTAAATCATCCAGGAATGTTGCAGTAAGTGTAAATCATCCAGGAATGTTGCAAGAAGTGTAAATCATCCAGGAATGTTGCACCAAGTGTAAATCATCCAGGAATGTTGCAGTAAGTGTAAATCATCCAGGAATGTTGCAAGAAGTGTAAATCATCCAGGAATGTTGCACCAAGTGTAAATCATCCAGGAATGTTGCACCAAGTGTAAATCATCCAGGAATGTTGCAAGAAGTGTAAATCATCCAGGAATGTTGCAAGAAGTGTAAATCATCCAGGAATGTTGCACCAAGTGTAAATCATCCAGGAATGTTGCAAGAAGTGTAAATCATCCAGGAATGTTGCACCAAGTGTAAATCATCCAGGAATGTTGCAAGAAGTGTAAATCATCCAGGAATGTTGCACCAAGTGTAAATCATCCAGGAATGTTGCAAGAAGTGTAAATCATCCAGGAATGTTGCACCAAGTGTAAATCATCCAGGAATGTTGCAAGAAGTGTAAATCATCCAGGAATGTTGCAAGAAGTGTAAATCATCCAGGAATGTTGCACCAAGTGTAAATCATCCAGGAATGTTGCAAGAAGTGTAAATCATCCAGGAATGTTGCACCAAGTGTAAATCATCCAGGAATGTTGCAGTAAGTGTAAATCATCCAGGAATGTTGCAGTAAGTGTAAATCATCCAGGAATGTTGCACCAAGTGTAAATCATCCAGGAATGTTACACCAAGTGTAAATCATCCAGGAATGTTGCACCAAGTGTAAATCATCCAGGAATGTTGCACCAAGTGTAAATCATTCAGGAATGTTGCACCAAGTGTAAATCATTCAGGAATGTTGCACCAAGTGTAAATCATCCAGGAATGTTGCACCAAGTGTAAATCATCCAGGAATGTTGCACCAAGTGTAAATCATCCAGGAATGTTGCACCAAGTGTAAATCATTCAGGAATGTTGCACTAAGTGTAAATCATCCAGGAATGTTGCAGTAAGTGTAAATCATCCAGGAATGTTGCACCAAGTGTAAATCATCCAGGAATGTTGCACCAAGTGTAAATCATCCAGGAATGTTGCACCAAGTGTAAATCATTCAGGAATGTTGCACCAAGTGTAAATCATTCAGGAATGTTGCACCAAGTGTAAATCATCCAGGAATGTTGCACCAAGTGTAAATCATCCAGGAATGTTGCACCAAGTGTAAATCATCCAGGAATGTTGCACCAAGTGTAAATCATCCAGGAATGTTGCACCAAGTGTAAATCATCCAGGAATGTTGCAGGAAGTGTAAATCATCCAGGAATGTTGCACCAAGTGTAAATCATCCAGGAATGTTGCACCAAGTGTAAATCATCCAGGAATGTTGCACCAAGTGTAAATCATCCAGGAATGTTGCACCAAGTGTAAATCATCCAGGAATGTTGCACCAAGTGTAAATCATCCAGGAATGTTGCACCAAGTGTAAATCATCCAGGAATGTTGCACCAAGTGTAAATCATCCAGGAATGTTGCACCAAGTGTAAATCATCCAGGAATGTTGCACCAAGTGTAAATCATCCAGGAATGTTGCACCAAGTGTAAATCATCCAGGAATGTTGCACCAAGTGTAAATCATTCAGGAATGTTGCACTAAGTGTAAATCATCCAGGAATGTTGCAGTAAGTGTAAATCATCCAGGAATGTTGCACCAAGTGTAAATCATCCAGGAATGTTGCAAGAAGTGTAAATCATCCAGGAATGTTGCAGGAAGTGTAAATCATCCAGGAATGTTGCACTAAGTGTAAATCATCCAGGAATGTTGCAGTAAGTGTAAATTATCCAGGAATGTTGCACCAAGTGTAAATCATCCAGGAATGTTGCAAATAATAACGTTACTTTGAAGATAATAACGTTACTTTGAAGATAATAACGTTACTTTGAAGATAATAACGTTACTTTGAAGATAATAACGTTACTTTGAAGAGAATAACGTTACTTTGAAGATAATAACGTTACTTTGAAGATAATAACGTTACTTTGAAGAGAATAACGTTACTTTGAAGATAATAACGTTACTTTGAAGATAATAACGTTACTTTGAAGACAATAACGTTACTTTGAAGATAATAACGTTACCTTGAAGATAATAACGTTACTCTGAAGATAATAACGTTACTTTGAAGATAATAACGTTACTTTGAAGATAATAACGTTACTTTGAAGATAATAACGTTACTTTGAAGACAATAACGTTACTTTGAAGATAATAACGTTACTTTGAAGATAATAACGTTACTCTGAAGATAATAACGTTACTTTGAAGATAATAACGTTACTTTGAAGATAATAACGTTACTTTGAAGACAATAACGTTACTTTGAAGATAATAACGTTACTTTGAAGATAATAACGTTACTTTGAAGATAATAACTTTACTTTGAAGATAATAACGTTACTTTCAAGATAATAACGTTACTTTCAAGATAATAACGTTACTTTGAAGATAATAACGTTACTTTGAAGATAATAACGTTACTTTGAAGATAATAACGTTACTTTGAAGATAATAACGTTACTTTGAAGATAATAACGTTACTTTGAAGATAATAACGTTACTTTGAAGATAATAACGTTACTTTGAAGATAATAACGTTACTTTGAAGATAATAACGTTACTTTGAAGATAATAACGTTACTTTGAAGATAATAACGTTACTTTGAAGATAATAACGTTACTCTGAAGATAATAACGTTACTTTGAAGATAATAACGTTACTTTGAAGATAATAACGTTACTTTGAAGATAATAACGTTACTTTGAAGATAATAACGTTACTTTGAAGATAATAACGTTACTTTGAAGATAATAACGTTACTTTGAAGATAATAACGTTACTTTGAAGATAATAACGTTACTTTGAAGATAATAACGTTACTTTGAAGATAATAACGTTACTTTGAAGATAATAACGTTACTTTGAAGATAATAACGTTACTTTGAAGATAATAACGTTACTCTGAAGATAATAACGTTACTTTGAAGATAATAACGTTACTTTGAAGATAATAACGTTACTTTGAAGATAATAACGTTACTTTGAAGATAATAACGTTACTTTGAAGATAATAACGTTACTCTGAAGATAATAACGTTACTTTGAAGATAATAACGTTACTTTGAAGATAATAACGTTACTTTGAAGATAATAACGTTACTTTGAAGATAATAACGTTACTCTGAAGATAATAACGTTACTTTGAAGATAATAACGTTACTTTGAAGATAATAACGTTACTTTGAAGATAATAACGTTACTCTGAAGATAATAACGTTACTTTGAAGACAATAACGTTACTTTGAAGATAATAACGTTACTTTGAAGATAATAACGTTACTTTGAAGATAATAACGTTATTTTGAAGATAATAACGTTACTCTGAAGATAACGTTACTTTGAAGATAATAACGTTACTTTGAAGATAATAACGTTACTTTGAAGATAATAACGTTACTTTGAAGATAATAACGTTACTCTGAAGATAATAACGTTACTTTGAAGATAATAACGTTACTTTGAAGATAATAACGTTACTTTGAAGATAATAACGTTACTTTGAAGATAATAACGTTACTCTGAAGATAATAACGTTACTCTGAAGATAATAACGTTACTTTGAAGATAATAACGTTACTTTGAAGATAATAACGTTACTCTGAAGATAATAACGTTACTTTGAAGATAATAACGTTACTTTGAAGATAATAACGTTACTTTGATGATAATAACGTTACTCTGAAGATAATAACGTTACTTTGAAGATAATACATTTATTATGAAGTCAAGAACTTTATTTTGAAAATAATACATTTACTTCTGACTTAATGAATTTACTTTGAAGGTTATATATTTGCTTTGAATACAGTCAATTTACTTTAATGACAATAAATTTACTTTGAATAAAACACATTTACTCTGATGATGATCAATTTACTTTGGAAATGATCGATTTACTTTGAAAATAATCAATATATTTTGGAGATAATCAATTTACTTTGAATATGATAAATTTACTTTGAAG
The DNA here is from genome assembly GCF_038502225.1 of Cherax quadricarinatus. NCBI lineage: Eukaryota > Metazoa > Arthropoda > Malacostraca > Decapoda > Parastacidae > Cherax > Cherax quadricarinatus. The sequence goes on along the minus strand of NW_027196939.1, from coordinate 17,716 downwards.
ATATTAACTTAGTTTTTAAGATAACCAATTTAGTTTGAATATAATCAATTTACTTTAAATATGATAAATTTACTTTGAATACGATAGATTTATTTTGAAGATAATGGTGCTTTGAAAAACTTTGTTAATCCCTTTGTCACCTTTGTACAGTATCTTTTCATTTTTGCTTTGCCCTTTTGTTATCATTGTACCACACCTTTGTTATCTTTGTACCACACCTTTGTTATCTTTGTACCATATCTTTGTTATCTTTGTACCACACCTTTGTTATCTTTGTACCATATCTTTGTTATCTTTGTACCACACCTTTGTTATCTTTGTACCATATCTTTGTTATCTTTGTACCACACCTTTGTTATCTTTGTACCATATCTTTGTTATCTTTGTACCACACCTTTGTTATCTTTGTACCATATCTTTGTTATCTTTGTACCACACCTATCTTTGTACCATATCTTTGTTATCCTTTGTTATCTTTGTACCATATCTTTGTTATCTTTGTACCACACCTTTGTTATCTTTGTACCATATCATCCCACACCTTTGTTATCTTTGTACCATATCATCTTTGTACCACACCTTTGTTATCTTTGTACCACACCTTTGTTATCTTTGTACCACACCTTTGTTATCATTGTACCATATCTTTGTTATCTTTGTACCACACCTTTGTTATCTTTGTACCATATCTTTGTACCACACCTTTGTTATCCACATCCCACACCTTTGTTATCTTTGTACCACACCTTTGTTATCTTTGTACCATATCTTTGTACTACACCTTTGTTATCTTTGTACCACACCTTTATCTTTGTACCATATCACTTTGTACCACACCTTTGTTATCTTTGTACCATATCATCATTGTACCTTTGTTATCTTTGTACCATATCATCCTTTGTTATCTTTGTACCACACCTTTGTTATCATTTGTATCCACATCCTTTGTCATCATTGTACCACACCTTTGTTATCACTATACCACATCCTTTGTTATCTTTGAACCACATCACACCTTTGTTATCTTTGTACCACACCTTGTTATCTTTGTACCACACCTTTGTTATCTTTGTACCACACCTTTGTCATCATTGTACCACACCTTTGTTATCACTATACCACACCTTTGTTATCTTTGAACCACACCTTTGTTATCACTATACCACACCTTGTTATCTTTGTACCACACCTTTGTTATCTTTGTACCACATCTTTGTTATCTTTGTACCACATCTTTGTTATCTTTGTACCACACTTTTGTTATCTTTGTACCACACCTTTGTTATCACTATACCACACCTTGTTATCTTTGTACCACACCTTTGTTATCTTTGTACCACATCTTTGTTATCTTTGTACCACACCTTTGTTATCTTTGTACCACACCTTTGTTATCTTTGTACCACACCTTTGTTATCTTTGTACCACACCTTTGTTATCTTTGTACCACACCTTTGTTATCTTTGTACCACACCTTTGTCATCATTGTACCACACCTTTGTTATCACTATACCACACCTTTGTTATCTTTGTACCACACCTTTGTTATCACTATACCACACCTTTGTTATCTTTGTACCACACCTTTGTTATCTTTGTACCACACCTTTGTCATGTTTGTACCACACCTTTGTCATCTTTGTACCACACCTTTGTCATCTTTGTACCACACCTTTGTCATATTTGTACCACACCTTTGTCATCTTTGTACCACACCTTTGTCATCTTTGTACCGCACCTTTGTCATCTTTGTACCACACCTTTGTCATCTTTGTACCACACCTTTGTTATCTTTGTACCACACCTTTGTCTCACACATCTGTGTCCGCTGTTCCAGGGAGGAGAGAAGCAGCCAGTGAGGCAAAACTACACCACCCACTTTGCCACCTACCATGTTACACACCCCACCCATCACCCCCACCCCATCCACCCCATCCACCCCATCCACCCCATCCACCCCATCCACAACCCAGCAGGTTAAAATGAAAAGTTGCTGACTCTGCTTTCCACTCTGGCCCATCCTGGCCCGCCTTGGCCCCTCTCTAGCACCACCCTGGCTCATCTTGGCCTGGCCCCTCCCTGGCACTTACCTGGCCCTTCCTGGCCCACCCTGACCCACTCTGGCCCCACCCTTGTCCCTCCCTGGCATATTCCTCGTCTTTCCTGGCCCCTCCCTGGCCCATCCTGGCCCACCCTGGCTCCTCTCTGGCACTACCCTGGCCCACCTTGACCCCACACTAGCCCCTCCTTGGCCCACCCTGGCCCACTCTGGCCCCACCCTGGTGCCTCTCTTGCACATCCCTGGCCTTCCCTGGCCCTATCTTGGTCTCTCTCTGGACCCTCTCTGGCACATCCCTGGCCCTCCCTGGCCCTAGCCCCACCCTGGCCCCTCCCTGGCCCTCCCTGGCCCACCTTCGCTGATACGATCAGATCAATAAAAAAAAAGGAAGGGGGCAGGGCTAGTGGGAGGGAGTGAAGGGGAGCGGGAGTGGAGAGGGGAGGGTAGAAGAGAGGGGAGAGAGAGAAAGGGGGGGGGGGTTGGATGAGAGCAGAATTAGAGTTAGTGAGTCACTTCATCTATCACTGTCTCTATCAGCGACACAGAAAATGTGTCCCTATCCTGCATACCTCCCTTGGGGGGGAGAGGTGGGGGAGGGGAGGGAGATTGGGAGAGGCGGGGTAGGTGAGGGGGAGGAAGGGTAGGGGGAGAAGGAGTAGGGGAGGGAGGATGGTGGGGGAGGGGAAATCTCTACATGTCTCTCAAGGCATATTTAAAAAGAAAAGTATTTGGAAATGCTTCTGACTGTCTCGTCCTCTCTCTCTCTCTCTCTCTCTCTCTCTCTCTCTCTCTCTCTCTCTCTCTCTCTCTCTCTCTCTCTCTCTCTCTCTCTCTCTCTCTCTCTCAAAAGGATCCCTAGCTTTATTGACAAGCTATTTACAGGTTAAGGATTCCTAACTTTATTGGCAAGCTAAGAGCTGTTACCTACATCAGCTCATTTGAAAGCATTTTTATTGTTATGAGACATACAAGTACGGAACAGGATGAAGTTGGAGCCATCTGTGGGCCAGCATTTTCATCTGATCAACTGACTTTATTTCGTTGACATCATTATGCTGTACGAATGTGTTCCATACTCGAGTCATCCTGGGTATATATGATTTCAGATGGAGTGATGTTCTGGAGAAGAGTACAGCCAGAGTGAAGTTGCTGCTTTCTGCCCGTCTTGTGGTATAGAAGCTTGGTTCACACTGTCCTCGAAGTGGATCCAAGTGTGCTACTTTGACAATATTGGCCTTGTACATAACAGTAAGGCCACCCACATCCCTCCTGTGTTGAAGGCTCTGCTGAAATGACAGATCTATCCAGGATGGGTCCAGGCGAGAGATGAGACCTCTTGCTCTGTTCTCTACTCTGTCAAGCAGTCGCAGATGAGAAGGGGTCCAGGCAAACCAAGAAAGTGGAGCATACTCAAGGTATGAGCGTACTTGTGCCTCGTACAAAATCTTGCAACCCCTGCTGTCAAGCAGATGCAAGATACGGCTAAGTGCTGTATGCTTCCTGGCTGCCTTGCTTGCAAAATTTACAACGTGGTTTTTCATGGTCAGTTTGGAGTCAAATTTCACCCCAAGGATATCAACTTTTTCCCCAGGTGACAACACCTTCCCATTCATCCTTACTACTGCACCAGCATTACCATCATGGTGCCTAGAGACCATCATTTGTGTTTTCTCAGGTGCAAATGTTACTTGCCATCTATTTCCCCAAACTGATATAGCTCTTAGCTGGTGATTGATGTACCTTAGGAAAATCAGCAGAGGATAACCAGAGCAGGACAGAGCAACAAGAGCAAACACACACAGAACCATCCCCAGAACCCTACAAACAATCATGCTATCCCAGCACAAACTACAATCCACACCCAGAGCTCCCACCCAACACTTAGATATAGAATCCCACAGTACACTACCAGGTCCCACACCCTCTCAGACCCCCCCAACCACAGTGTTGGAGAGGAAACTGAAGGTATGGCACACAAATAGTAATGGAATAACAAATAAGTGGGAGGAGTGGCACGAAAGAGTCAAAGAGGCATCACCGGACATCATAGCTCTCACAGAAACCAAGCTCACAGGTATCATAACAGATGCCATCTTCCCAACGGGATATCAGATCCTAAGGAAAGACAGAGGGAACAGGGGGTGGAGGAGTGGCACTGCTGATCAAAAACTGATGGAATTTTGATGAGCTGGAGAGAGGAGACAGTGGAGAAGCAAGAGATTACATAGCAGGAACACTTCAGTCTGGAGGCCCCAAGGTGGTAATTGCAATAATGTATAACCCACCACAGAACAGCAGGAGGCCAAGGCAAGAGTATGATGAGAGTAATAGAGCGATGGTTGACACACTGGCTGCAGTGGCCAGAAGGGTTCATGCAAGCAGGGTGACTTCAACCACTTGGAAATCAACTGGAAGAACTTGGATCCACATGGGGGCCAAGAAACGTGGAGGACTAAGACGATGGAGGTGGTATTAGAAAACTTCATGTACCAACACGTAAATGACACTACCAGAGAAAGAGGAGAGGATGAACAAGCGAGACTGGACCTAGTATTCACCTTGAGTAGTGTAGATACTGAGGACATCACATATGAAAGACCTCTTGGGGCCAGCGAACATGTGGTTTAAAGCTTCGAATACACTGTAGAGTTACAAGTGGAGGGGGAAGCAGGAAGGCCAGGACGAATGAAGCCAAACTACATGAAAGGGGACTACGCAGGAATGAGGAACTTCCTGAACAGGGTTCAGTGGGACAGAGAACTGGCAGGGAAGTCAGTAAACGAGATGATGGAATACGTAACAACAATATGCAAGGAAGCTGAGGAAAGGTTTATACCCAAGGGTAACAGGGATAATGAAAAAGCCAGGATGAGCCAATGGTTTACCCAAAGGTGCAGGGAGGCAAAAACCAAGCGTGCTAGGGAATGGAAGAAGTATAGAAGGCAAAGGACCCAGGAGAATAAGGAGAGCAGTAATAGAGCCAAAAATGAATATGCACAGGTAAGAAGGGAGGCCCAATTAAAATATGAAAACGACATAGCCGCGAAAGCCAAATCTGACCCGAAGCTGTTATACAGCCACATTAGGGGTAAAACAACAGTCAAGGACCAGTTAATCAGGCAAAGGAAAGAAGGAGGAGAGACAACAAGAAACGACCGCGCTGTATGTGAGGAACTCAACATGAGATTCAAAAAAGTGTTCACAGAGAAGACAGAAGGGACTCCAGAAAGACGGAGAGGTGGGGTACACCACCAACTGTTGGACACAATACACACGACCGAGGAAGAAGTGAAGAGGCTTCTGAGTGAGCTAGATACCTCAAAGGCGATGGGGCCAGATAACATCTCTCCATGGATCCTGAGAGAGGGAGCAGAGGCACTATGTGTACCCTTAACAACAATATTCAATACATCTATCGAAACAGGGAGATTACCTGAGGTATAGAAGATAGCAAATGTAGTCCCAATTTTAAAAAAAAAGAGACAGACATGAAGCCCTAAACTACAGACCAGTGTCACTGACATGTATAGAATGCAAAGTCATGAAGAAGATTATCAGGAGAAGAGTGATAGAACACCTAGAGACAGGAATGAGTTCATCAACAACAGCCAACACGGTTTCAGGGACGGGAAATCCTGTGTCACAAATCTACTGGAGTTCTATGACAAGGTGACAGCAGTAAGACAAGAGAGAGAGGGGTAGGTAGTTTACATTTTCTTGAACTGTAAGAAGGCGTTTGACACAGTTCCACACAAGAGATTAGTGCAAAAACTGGAGGACCAAGCAGGGATAACAGGGAAGGCACTACAATGGATCAGGGAATACTTGTCAGGAAGACAGCAGCGAGTCATGGTACGTGGCGAGGTGTCAGAGTGGGCACCAGTAACCAGCGGGGTCCCACAGGGGTCAGTCCTAGGACCAGTGCTGTTTCTGGTATTTGAGAATGACATGACGGAAGGAACAGACTCCGAGGTGTCCCTGTTTGCAGATGACGTGAAGTTGATGAGAAGAATTCAATCGGACGAGGACCAGGCAGAACTACAAAGGGATCTGGACAGACTGCAGACCTGGTCCAACATATGGCTCCTGGAGTTCAACCTCACCAAGTGCAAAGTCATGAAAACTGGAGAAGGGCAAAGAAGACCGCAGAGGGAGTACAGTCTAGGGGGCCAGAGACTACAAACCTCACTCAAGGAAAAAGATCTTGGGGTGAGTATAATACCAGGCACATCTCCTGAGGCGCACATCATCCAAATAACTACTGCAGCATATGGGCGCCTAGCAAACCTAAGAACAACATTCCGATATCTTAATAAGGAATCGTTCAGGACCCTGCATACTGTGTACGTTAGGCCCATATTAGAGTATGCTGCACCAGTTTGGAACCCACACCTAGCCAAGCACGTAAAGAAACTAAAGAAAGGGCAAAGGTTTGCAACAAGACTAGTCCCAGAGCTAAGGGGTATGTCCTACGAGGAGAGGTTAAAGGAAATCGACCTGACGACACGGGAGGACAGGAGAGATAGGGAGGACACGATAACGACATATAAAATGGTGAGAGGAATTGACAAGATTGACCGAGACAGAATGTTCCAGAGACTGGACACAGCAACAAGGGGACACACTTGGAAGTTGAAGACAGATAAATCACAGGGATGTTAGGATGCATTTCTTCAGTCACAGAGTAGTCAGGAAGTGGAATAGTTTGGGAAGTGATGTAGTTGAGGCAGGATCCATACATAGCTTTAAGCAGAGGTATGATAAAGCTCATGGTTCAGGGAGAGTGACCTAGTAGCGATCAGTGAAGAGGCGGGGCCAGGAGCTGTGAATCGACCCCTGCAACCACAACTAGGTGAGTACACACACACACACATACACACGCACAAACAAACACACACACACACACACACACACACACACACACGCACACACACACACACGCACGTACGCATGCACGCACACACTCAAACACACACATACACACACATATACATGTCTAACCGACATGTGCCTAGGACAAAATGGTAACTAACACACATACACACACATACACACACATACACACACACACACACACACACATACACACATACACACACACACACACACACACACACACACACACACACACACACACACACACACACACACACACACACACACACACACACATACACACACACACACACACACCCAGCGACAGTATGAAAATAACATAACAACCGAGGAGGAGGTGCAGAAGCTGCTAAGCGACCTTGATACCTCAAAGGCGATGGGACCGGACAACATCTCCCCATGGGTCCTTAGAGAAGGAGCAGAGATGCTGTGCGTGCCCCTAACCACAATCTTCAACACACCCCTTGAAACTGGGCAACTACCTGAGAAATGGAAGACAGCAAATGTAATCCCCATATTTAAGAAAGGAAACAGAAATGAGGCACTAAACTACAGACCTGTGTCTCTGACATGTATTGCGTGCAAAGTCATGGAGAAGATTATCAGGAGGAGAGTGGTGGAACACCTGGAACGGAGCAAGATTATAAATGAAAACCAGCATGGGTTCATGGAAGGCAAATCCTGTGTCACAAACCTCCTGGAGTTTTATGACAAGGTAACAGAAGTAAGACACGAGAGAGAGGGGTGGGTTGATTGCATTTTCCTAGACTGCAGGAAGGCCTTTGACACAGTTCCTCACAAGAGATTAGTGCAGAAGCTGGAGGATCAGGCGCATATAACAGGGAGGGCACTGCAATGGATCAGGGAATACCTGACAGGGAGGCAACAACGAGTCATGGTATGTGAAGAGGTATCATAGTGGGCGCCTGTTACGAGCGGGGTCCCACAGGGGTCAGTTCTAGGACCAGTGCTATTTTTGATATATGCGAACGACATGATGGAAGGAATAGACTCTGATGTGTCCCTATTCGCAGATGATGTGAAGTTGATGAGAAGAATTAAATCGGATGAGGATGAGGCAGGACCGCAAAGAGACCTGGACAGGCTGGACATGTGGTCCAGAAACTGGCTTCTCGAATTCAACCCTGCCAAATGCAAAGTCATGAAGATTGGGGAGGGGCAAAGAAGACCGCAGACAGAGTATAGGCTAGGTGGACAAAGACTACAGATCTCACTCAGGGAGAAAGACCTTGGGGTGACCATAACACCGAGCACGTCATCGGAGGCACACATCAACCAAATAACTGCTGCAGCATACGGGCTCCTGGCAAACCTGAGAATAGTGTTCCGATACCTTAATAAGGAATCGTTTAAGACACTGTACACTGTGTGTGTTGGGCCCATACTAGAGTATGCAGCACCAGTCTGGAACCCACACTTGGTCAAGCACGTCAAGAAGTTAGAGAAAGTACAAAGGTTTGCAACAAGGCTAGTCCCAGAGCTCAGTGGAATGTCGTACGAGGAAAGGTTGAGGGAAATCGGACTGACGACACTGGAGGACAGAAGGGTCAGGGGCGACATGATAACGACATACAAGATACTGCGGGGAATAGACAAGGTGGACAGAGATAGGATGTTCCAGAGAGGGGACACAGGGACAAGGGGTCACAACTGGAAGCTGAAGACTCAGACGAGTCACAGGGACGTTAGGAAGTATTTCTTCAGTCATAGAGTCGTCAGGAAGTGGAATAGCCTAGCAAGTGAAGTAGTGGAGGCAGGAACCATACATAGTTTTAAGAAGAGGTATGACAAAGCTCAGGAAGAAGAGAGGGAGAGGACCTAGTAGCGATCAGTGAAGGCGGGGCCAGGAGCTGAGTCTCGACCCTTGCAACCACAATTAGGTGAGTACAATTAGGTGAGTACACACACACACACACACACACACACACACACACACACACACACACACACACACACACACACACACTCACACACACACACACACACACACACACACACACACACATACACATACACACACACACACACACACACACATACACACACACACACACACACACACACACACACTCACACACACACACACACACACACACACACACACACACACACTCAGTGAAGAGGCGGGGCCAGGAGCTCGGGCTCGACCCCCGCAACCTCAACTAGGTGAGTAACTAGGTGAGTACACACACACACAAACACACACACGTATAACATGCTCGGTGTTGTACTCACCCCAAGATCTTTCTCACTCAAGGAGAAAGATCTTGGGGTGAGTATAACACCGAGCATGTCTCCGGAAGCACACATCAATCAGATAACTGCTGCAGCATATGGGCGCCTGGCAAACCTGAGAACAGCATTCCGATACCTTAGTAAGGAATCGTTCAAGACACTGTACACCGTGTATGTCAGGCCCATACTGGAGTATGCAGCACCTGTTTGGAACCCGCACTTGATAAAGCACGTCAAGAAACTAGAGAAAGTACAAAGGTTTGCCACAAGGTTAGTTCCAGAGCTAAGGGGAATGTCCTATGAAGAAAGATTAAGGGAAATCGGCCTGACGACACTGGAGGACAGGAGGGTCAGGGGAGACATGATAACGACATATAAAATACTGCGTGGAATAGACAAGGTGGACAAAGACAGGATGTTCCAGGGAGGGGACACATAAACAAGAGGCCACAATTGGAAGTTGAAGACACAAATGAGTCAGAGAGATATTAGGAAGTATTTCTTCAGTCATAGAGTTGTAAGGCAGTGGAATAGCCTAGAAAATGACGTAGTGGAGGCAGGAACCATACACAGTTTTAAGACGAGGTTTGATAAAGGTCATGGAGCGGGGAGAGAGAGGGCCCAGTAGCAACCGGTGAAGAGGCGGGGCCAGGAGCTAAGACTCGACCCCTGCAACCACAAATAGGTGAGTACAAATAGGTGAGTACCTATCCGTGAAGGTCTTCGTTCGTCCCTCCCTCTCTGCCACCCTGCCTACCACCAGGCCTGCCACCCTCCCTCCCCGCCACCCTCCTATATATATATATATATATATATATATACATATATATATATATATATATATATATATATATATATATATATATATATATATATATATATATATATATATATATATATATATATATATATATATATATATATATATATATATATATATATGCAAAACAACCACTCCAAAATTTATGAAATAGGTAATGATTTAAAATACCCAAGAAATGTAATTGATAAATCTTTTAAAGTTGCTAGAAATACTTTTTACAATCCAAAAAGGGACAACCAACCTTATTCAACTAAAAATATGTTGGTTCTCCCTTACCATGAAAACTTGGTTGATATGCCTTCTCTTCTTAAGACTTTTAATATTAAAGTTGTATTCAAAAATCTTGATACAGTAAAAAAACTTTTGATAAAGAATTCCCCCCAAAATGCTGATGGATGTGTCTATAAGATTCCTTGTAAAATTTGCGATAAAGTTTATTACGGTCAAACTGGTAAAAATCTCGAACTAAGATTAAAACAACATAAATATAGCATTAGAACTGGACAAGATTCCAATGCTCTATTTATTCATGTAAGAGATTTTAACCATCCAATTGATTTTCAAAAAGTTGAGAAAGTAGTATCAAGCAAGTCCATGGTCGACAGGAATATAATTGAATCTTGTTTCATAAAAAGCAGTTTTGACAATAATATGAATATTTCCTTTGGTTTATATAAATTAGATCCATTTATAATTAATAGAATTTGGGAAGAATTTAATAATACACTGGACAAATAATTTTTTAATTTTCTTGGGTAGAATAGTTTGTGGGTGAGTTGTGCAAAGGACCTATCCAAGTTGGGTCGGCGCGCGTCAGGTGTTTAACCGTTGTGGGATCTGATAGTGAGGTGCTGGCCAGACCCCTTATATAGCTTCCTTGGATGCTTTACTTTCATAGTTCCTTGATAATGTGAGTAGTTACGAAAGCGCTTGGAATTTCTCTATTCTTTCAGAGTGGTTGTTTTGCATATTCTGAAATCACCTGTTTACTGTGATCTTATTGCATATATATATATATATATATATATATATATATATATATATATATATATATATATATATATATATATATATATATATATATATATATATATATATATATATATATATATATATATATATATATATATATATATATATATATATATATATATATGTATAAGGAGAGATAGATAGAGAGAGAGAGAGAGAGAAAGAAATACTTTCAAATGAGCTGATGTAGGTGACAGCTCTTAGCTTGTCAATAAAACTAGGGATCCTTAACCTTGTCAAACCCTGTGTAAAAGAGAGAGAGAGAGAGCAGTCAAGACTGATGAAACTAGCTGATCGTTTCCTCATAATGAGGTCAGTGTCCAGTAGTGCACAGGTCTTTATGTTGATGACTGTTTACTGTATGATGAGCAGGGAGGGTGGCGGGGAGGGAGGGTGGCAGGCAAGGTGGTAGGAAGGGTGGCAGAGAGAGGAAGGGACGAACGAAGATCCTTTACGGATAGGTGTGTGTGTGAGTGTGTATGTCAGTCATAACCCAAGCAGTGACACACACACACACACACAAACACACACAAACACAGGGAACGGGGACAGAGTGGACCTAGTAGCAAACAGGGAAGAAGCGGAGCCAGAAGCTATGACTCGACCCCTCCAACCACAAATAGGTGAGTACAAGGTGTGTACAGCCACGCATCAGCACTGCATGACGGACCTGACCTCACAACTTGAGAAGAGCGCATGAAAGCAGTCTAAAACGAACATAAATACACATGCGGGCCAGACATGCGCTGAGGCGGTACATCCCAGGCAGCGCATAGCTACTGTTACGCTTACCCACTGACTAGAAGACAATAAACTTACATAGTGCGCTGTAGTCATTCTGCAGCGCACTAGTTAGATATGCTCCCGCCTGGCTCACTAGTTAGATATGCTCCCGTCTGGCGCACTAGTTAGATATGCTCCCGTCTGGCTCACTAGTTAGATATGCTCCCGCCTGGCTCACTAGTTAGATATGCTCCCGCCTGGCTCACTAGTTAGATATGCTCCCGTCTGGCGCACTAATCAATTGTGCTCCAACGGAGAGAGAGAGAGAGAAATATAGACCAAGAGAAAGATGGTCTGATATACAGGAGTATTGTCGTGGGAAGTATTTATGATATGTACGTGATGAGTGTGTGTCCGTGCATGTGTGTGTATGTGTTTGTGTGTGTGCATGCGTGTGTGTGTGTGTGTGTGTGTGTGTGTGTGTTTATGTGTGTGTGTGTGTGTGTGTGTATTTGTGTGTGTGTGTGTGTGTGTGTGTTTATGTGTGTGTGTGTGTGTGTGTTTGTGTGTGTGTGTGTGTGTGTGTTTGTATGTATGTGTTTATGTGTGTGTGTGTGTGTGTGTGTGTGTGTGTATGATTGTTTGTGTGTGTATGTGTGTGTGTGTGTGTGTGTGTGTGTGTGTGTGTGTGTGTGTGTTTATGTGTGTGTGTGTGTGTACTCACCTAGTTGTACTCTCCTAGTTCAGGTTGCAGGTGTCGAGTCCGAGCTCCTGGCCCCGCCTCTTCACTGATCGCTACTAGGTCACTCTCCCTGAACCGTGAGCTTTATCATACCTCTGCTTAAAGCTATGTATGGATCCTGCCTCCACTACATCGCTTCCCAAACTATTCCACTTACTGACTACTCTGTGGCTGAAGAAATACTTCCTAACATCCCTGTGATTCATCTGTGTCTTCAGCTTCCAACTGTGTCCCCTTGTTACTGTGTCCAATCTCTGGAACATCCTGTCTTTGTCCACCTTGTCAATTCCTCTCAGTATTTTGTATGTCGTTATCATGTCCCCCTTATCTCCCCTGTCCTCCAGTGTCGTCAGGTTGATTTCCCTTAACCTCTCCTCGTAGGATATACCTCCTAGCTCTGGGACTAGTCTTGTTGCAAACCTTTGTACTTTCTCTAGTTTCTTTACGTGCTTGGCTAGGTGTGGGTTCCAAACTGGTGCCACATACTCCAATATGGGCCTAACGTACACGGTGTACAGGGTCCTGAACGATTCCTTATTAAGATGTCGGAATGCTGTTCTGAGGTTCGCTAGGCGCCCATATGCTGCAGTCGTTATTTGGTTGATGTGCGCTTCAGGAGATGTGCTTGGTGTTATACTCACCAAAAGATCTTCTTCCTTGAGTGAGGTTTGTAGCCTCTGGCCCCCTAGACTGTATTCCGTCTGCGGTCTTCTTTGCTCTTCCCCAATCTTCATGACTTTGCACTTGGTGGGATTGAACTCCAGGAGCCAATTGCTGGACCAGGTCTGCAGCCTGTCCAGATCCCTTTGTAGTTCTGCCTGGTCTTCGATCGAGTGAATTCTTCTCATCAACTTCACATCGTCTGCAAACAGGGACACTTCAGAGTCTATTCCTTCCGTCATGTCGTTCATAAATACCAGAAACAGCACTGGTCCTAGGACTGACCCCTGTGGGACCCTGCTGGCCACAGGTGCCCACTCTGACACCTCGCCACGTACCATGACTCGCTGCTGTCTTCCTGGCAAGTATTCCCTGATCCATTGTAGTGCCTTCCCTGTTATCCCTGCTTGGTCCTCCAGTTTTTGCACTAATCTCTTGTGTGGAACTGTGTCAAACGCCTTCTTGCAGTCCAAGAATATGCAATCCACCCACCCCTCTCTCTCTTGTCTTACTGCTGTCACCATGTCATAGAACTCCAGTAGGTTTGTGACACAGGATTTCCCGTCCCTGAAACCATTTTGGCTGCTGTTGATGAGATCATTCCTTTCTAGGTGTTCCACCACTCTTCTCCTGATAATCTTCTCCATGACTTTGCACACTATACAAGTCAGTGACACTGGTTTGTAGTTTAGTGCTTCATGTCTGTCTCCTTTTTTTAAAGATTGGGACTACATTTAAGAACATAAGAACATAAGAAAGGAGGAACACTGCAGCAGGCCTGTTGGCCCATACTAGGCAGGTCCTTTACAATTCATCCCACTAACAAACATTTGACCAACCCAATTTTCAATGCCACCCAAGAAACAAGCTCCGATGTGCAAGTCCCACTCAAATCCAACCCCTCCCACTCATGTACTTATCTAACCTAAATTTGAAACTACCCAAAGTCCTAGCCTCAATAACCCAACTAGGTAGACTGTTCCACTCATCAGCTACCCTATTTCCAAACCAATACTTTCCTATGTCCTTTGTAAATCTAAACTTATCTAATTTAAATCCATTACTGCGGGTTCTCTCTTGGAGAGATATCCTCAAGACCTTGTTAATATCCCCTTTATTAATACCTATCTTCCACTTATACACTTCGATCAGGTCTCCCCTCATTCTTCGTCTAACAAGTGAATGTAACTTAAGAGTCTTCAATCTTTCTTCATAAGGAAGATTTCTAATGCTATGTATTAATTTAGTCATCCTACGCTGAATGTTTTCTAACGAATTTATGTCCATTCTGTAATATGGAGACCAGAATTGAGCTGCATAATCTAGGTGAGGCCTTACTAATGATGTATAAAGTTGCAGTATGACCTCTGGACTTCTGTTGCTTACACTTCTTGATATAAATCCCAGTAATCTATTTGCCTTATTACGTACGCTTAGGCATTGCTGTCTTGGTTTAAGGTTGCTGCTCACCATAACCCCCAAGTCCTTTTCGCAATCTGTATGGCTAACTTCTACATTATTTAACTTGTGATGAATGGTTTGAAAAACCGACATGTTGAAGATTGAGACACTTATGCAGCATATGCTGCATAAGTGTCTCAATCTTCAACATGTCGGTTTTTCAAACCATTCATCACAACTGTCAGACACTGCAGCATCATGGGATCTTGTTACAAAGAATTCTTCAACACTTGTTCAACCTTTGGACGAAGACCTACTTCGACTAGTGGATGGTACCACTATGACCCCGCCTCCACCTGCTTCACGTCACCTCACTACAGTATATAAGCCACGTCTACGGCCCTATGCTGTACATTCTACAAGATTGATGGACTGAACACATCGACTCCAGGTTGAGGGACTGATTACCTCATTCTCCTCCTCTCCTTACGCCTTCCTCTTTGTATTGGACTGATGAAGCCACTGTGTGGCGAAACGTTTCCTGAATAAAGATTCCCATATGCTGCATAAGTGTCTCAATCTTCATTATTTAACTTATAAGTGCTAGGGTTATGGACACTCCCGAGCTTCAGAACCTTGCATTTATCTACATTGAACTGCATCTGCCACTTTTCTGACCAAGAGTAGAGTTTGTCTAAATCCTCCTGAAGTTCCCTAACATCTACGTTTGAATCAATTATCCTACTTATCTTCGTGTCATCGGCGAATTTGCTCATATCACTAGTAATTCCTTCATCAAGATCATTGATATATATTATAAACAACAACGGGCCCAAGACTGATCCCTGTGGAACGCCACTTGTTACAGATCCCCACTCGGATTTAACCCCATTTATGGACACTCTCTGCTTCCTGTCTGTGAGCCATGATTCGATCCACGAGAGCACCCTTCCCCCAATGCCATGAGCTGCTACTTTCTTCAACAGTCTTTGGTGCGGAACTCTATCAAATGCCTTACTAAAATCCAAGTAAATAATATCAAATTCTTTATCGTGGTCAACAGCCTCAAAAGCTTTACTGAAGAAAGTTAATAAATTAGTTAGACAAGACCGGCCTCTTGTGAATCCATGCTGAGTATCATTAATCAAGCTATGCTTATCGAGATGGCTTCTTATAATTTGAGCTATAATTGACTCTAGTAATTTGCCTACAATTGAGGTCAGGCTTATTGGGCGGTAATTTGACGGTAACGACTTGTCCCCTGTTTTAAAAATAGGAATTACATTAGCCATCTTCCACATATCAGACACTACACCTGTTTGAAGAGATAAATTAAAAATATTAGTTAATGGTTCACAGACTTCCATTTTGCATTCCTTTAGAACCCTTGAAAAAACCTCATCAGGACCCGGTGACTTATTTTGCTTCAGTCGGTCTATCTGCTTCACAACCATTTCACTAGTGACTGTGATGTTACATAATTTATCTTCTTCTGGCCCACTATAAAAATTAATTACCGGAATATTATTAGTGTCTTCCTGTGTAAAAATCGAGAGAAAATAATTATTTAAAATCGAGCACATTTCATTCTCTTTGTCAGTAAGATGCTGATAAATTAGACACATGTGCAACTCTTGGGTATCTTTATTGAGGAAACGTTTCGCCACACAGTGGCTTCATCAGTCCATACGTAGGAGAAACTTGAAGAACAGGAGGAGAATGAGGTAATCAGTCCCTCAACCTTGCCGTCTTCCATGCCTCAGGCAATCTCCCTGTTTCGATAGATGTATTGAATATTGTTGTTAGGGGTACACATAGCGCCCCTGCTCCCTCTCTCAGGACCCATGGGGAGATGTTATCTGGCCCCATTGCCTTTGAGGTATCTAGCTCACTCAGAAGCCTCTTCACTTCTTCCTCGGTTGTGTGCACTGTGTCCAGCACTTGGTGGTGTACCCCACCTCTCCGTCTCTCTGGAGCTCCTTCTGTCTCCTCTGTGAACACTTCTTTGAATCTCTTGTTGAGTTCCTCACATACTTCACGGTCATTTCTTGTTGTCTCTCCTCCTTCCTTCCTTAGCCTTATTACCTGTGTGTGTGTTTCTGTGTGTGCGTACTCACCTAGTTGTACTCACCTAGTTGAGGTTGCGGGGGTCGAGTCCGAGCTCCTGGCCCCGCCTCTTCACTGATCGCTACTAGGTCACTCTCCCTGAACCGTGAGCTTTATCATACCTCTGCTTAAAGCTATGTATGGATCCTGCCTCCACTACATCGCTTCCCAAACTATTCCACTTACTGACTACTCTGTGGCAGAAGAAATACTTCCTAACATCCCTGTGATTCATCTGTGTCTTCAGCTTCCAACTGTGTCCCCTTGTTACTGTGTCCAATCTCTGGAACATCCTGTCTTTGTCCACCTTGTCAATTCCTCTCAGTATTTTGTATGTCGTTATCATCTCCCCCCTATCTCTCCTGTCCTCCAGTGTCGTCAGGTTGATTTCCCTTAACCTCTCCTCGTAGGACATACCTCTTAGCTCTGGGACTAGTCTTGTTGCAAACCTATGCACTTTCTCTAGTTTCTTCACGTGCTTGGCTAGGTGTGGGTTCCAAACTGGTGCCGCATACTCCAATATGGGCCTAACATACACGGTGTACAGGGTCCTGAATGATTCCTTATTAAGATGTCGGAATGCTGTTCTGAGGTTTGCTAGGCGCCCATATGCTGCAGCAGTTATTTGGTTGATGTGCGCTTCAGGAGATGTGCCTGGTGTTATACTCACCCCAAGATCTTTTTCCTTGAGTGAGGTTTGTAGTCTCTGACCCCCTAGACTGTACTCCGTCTGCGGTCTTCTTTGCCCTTCCCCAATCTTCATGACTTTGCACTTGGTGGGATTGAACTCCAGGAGCCAATTGCTGGACCAGGTCTGCAGCCTGTCCAGATCCCTTTGTAGTTCTGCCTGGTCTTCGATCGAGTGAATTCTTCTCATCAACTTCACGTCATCTGCAAACAGGGACACCTCAGAGTCTATTCCTTCCGTCATGTCGTTCACAAATACCAGAAACAGCACTGGTCCTAGGACTGACCCCTGCGGGACCCCGCTGGTCACAGGTGCCCACTCTGACACCTC